>NC_064811.1:93045851-93109433 GCF_023721935.1 Panthera uncia | reverse complement strand
ATATATATATATATATATATATATATATATATATATATATATATATAGTACTTCCACAAATTGTAATTTTCCCATTCATTTTTTAACCTCAATTAATTAACGGGCAGCATTTTAGGCATCATGACATTTTCTCATAACACAAACTTAAGAATAATAGTCTTTATTGTAGAGATACTGGAAGACCAGAGGCTACTTCTCAAAGCCATCTATGGTTTCCTTTTTTATAATTCAAAGGGCCATCATCCTCTCTCACAGTCACTTAAATCATGCAAAGTTTGAGTTTTTGTTGTCTGCTTTATCTGATAAGAGTAGATTCTTCATTCACCTACTACTAAAACAAAAAGTACATTTTTACCTTATATTTGTTTGCTTAAAGTGTTTACCAATGGTATCTGAAATCCAACCTTTTGAATCAAAAACAGATCCACAACAACTGGAATTTTGGGGTAATGTGAAATCTTCTTGGGCAAATGG
Organism: Panthera uncia; assembly: GCF_023721935.1. Taxonomy (NCBI): domain Eukaryota; kingdom Metazoa; phylum Chordata; class Mammalia; order Carnivora; family Felidae; genus Panthera; species Panthera uncia. The sequence continues at coordinate 93,108,959 of NC_064811.1, read as the reverse complement.
CTTCCTAATGATTATAGAATTATTAAGTACAGATTATTTTAAAGTATTTAAGGGTAAGAAGAAAAAGCAACGAATCCTTACCATATGAAACAAACCCCAATATATTCATGTGCAAAAGCCAAAGTGCTTAATTTGAGGCTAAGCCTGGGACTTCAGAGCAACAAAACTCAAAGCTTGCATGGCCTCACGTGCAGCGGCTCGAGAAAGGCAAGATCACCATTGCCTGTTTATCATGTTTATGTTTTCCATAAGCATTCTCATTACTCAATCTTGAGATTGTTTTCATAGACAAAAGTACACAGAGAAAGCACAAAACACAAAGGGCTTACACAAACGCAGTAACCACTACAGAAAGCTTAAAGAAAATGAGACACAAATCACCAAATAAAAGATATACAAAAAACTATATAAAATTTATGACATGCGTAGCACAGGGAATCCCAGTGGCTGGCAAATACCTTCAGCATGGTCATGGCCATTTTCATCAGGGATGCGTTCAATCAGAGTCTCAATGGACTCATCCCAAATGGGCCTTGTGTCAAAGATGTCCTCAGGAATTGAATGCTCGTTCTCAACAGGTGGCAGATTTTCAATTACTGAAACTTCCAGGGCACTACTACTTTCATCATCTGACACTAATTCTTGTTCCCTTTCTGACTGGGTAAGTCTGTCTACTAACTTTGAAGCCTCGTCACTAATCTCCTCAAAGAATTCTATGGAGTTCCTATAAAGGTCAAAGAAATGCTCCTTACTTTCTTTTGTGGGGCTCACGGCCCCCTTGCAGGAAGATGTGGTGCTTTTGCTCTTAACTGGCAATCGGGATGTAAATATCTTTGGTCTTGCGGCCCCCTCTTCTGATTCTAACTCAAGCTCCTCTGCCCTCTCTCTGCTTTCTGTTTCTGCCTCAGTGTAACTTTCAGTTTTTACTGGACATTTGGTCTTTGAGTCCAAAGGACTGGCATCAGATTCAGATTTGCTTCTACTATCTGGTGCTCTGCTTGTCATGTCCTGACCCTGAGGAGCCACTGTTTTCTGGAGACATGAATCTAGATGCGAAAGCTGCTGCTCTACTCTTTGGACAGGTGCTTTCACGGGGATTTTAGACTTTGGTTTCGTTTCATCCTCTTTACTTTCCTCATCCAGGCTGGGTAAAAAATCTTCAGAAAGGGAATTCTCATACTCCACAGATGGAGGCTCTGTGGCTGACGTGGGTATAGTCCTTACAGGAATTTTGGATTTGCTTTCAGTAGAAGGCACATTCTCCATGGGTGCAGTAGGGATTTCAATTACTGATTTCTGTTCCTCTGGGGAAGAATCAGGAGAATCATCATCCCGATCTGAATATACAGACCTAGTAACTGTGGAAAAATCTAACTGAACTTGTATGACTGGTTCAGGGGAGTCATGGCAAGATGTACGTTTCACACTGGACTTAGGAGGCATATCCCCCATATGCATGGTGGGGAGGTCCTTGGCTCCTGCAGAAGGAGCCTCTTCTGTTGATATTTCAGTGGAGGCTGAATTCCCCATGTGGGAGTTAAGTTGAACATCTGAAGCAGGTATTTCCTCTACTTCCTCACTCAGGTCATCTGGAAGTAAGTCTGCTTCATCACTCACTGTTTCTTTTGATTCCGAGAGAGCTAGTGACTCAGCTGATGTCTCCCGTTGTGGGGGCTCAGCCGCAGGACTCCCTTCTTTCATGTCTTCAGAGAGAGTCTCTTCCCTGGATTCTTGCCCAATTTGGAAAAAGTGAAAACTTTCATCTGCATAGGACCTTTTGGTCATATCAATGGCACCACTTCGGGTCATCTCAAACAATTTTCCTTCCTGAAAGAGAAATGGATTTTGCTCACTGGTTGGAGTCCCCTCTTCAGTTGGGGTCCTTGCAGGAGTGGTGTCAGGGGTGGTGCCCTGTGACTGTCTGTCTACCATCAAACCAAATATCTTCTGCTCTTCCTCTTTCACTCGAGCTTCAAAGGCTTCATCATCCTCACGGATTTCACTCCAGGAATCAGAATCCACATCGGTTTTTGTGATGATGACTTTGCTAATTTGTTCACCAACGACTGCTGCTGTATTTGGTATAGAAGGCTCTAAAGATGAGGGGCCTTTCTCTGATTGCGGTTCCCACAAGGTGCTTTCTTGTTTGGATTCTTTTTCCATATTTTGGTTCTCAAAATTAGATTCTTCACTTGAAATAGTTCCACTGGAGGAGCTTGTTACCACTACATCTTCGACAGAGGATTTGATGGGAACAGAATACACTTCAGAAGAGTGAAAACTTGTGTGTCCTGCATCTGTTTGGGTTTTGCTTTCTTCACTGGAGAAAAAAGATTGGGAAGGAACATTTTCATAAGGGCTTATTATTTGAGGATCGTAGATTTCATCAGTCTCAGCTGGGTCAGACACAGGAACATCCATGGACAATTTATCGGTTTGAGTAGTAATCGACGAGTCTTGAGTGGAATAGTCCTTTGGTGAGTTCTCAAATTCTTGGTCAGTTTTGGTGTCTTCCATTTTTGAAGAAGATGGAGAGGCGATGTCTTCATCTAATTCTTTTCCTTCAGATGCTGGACAATGAGGAAAAGAGGACAAAGATGAAGAGCTTTCACTGGGGTAATCTACTTGTAGAGATTCCACTCTAGAAACATTAAGCTCTTCTCCTTCTGTGTTTTTGTCATCAGTGTCTTGGAGAGGTAATGATTCTTTATGGATAACTAGCTGCTCATTGATTTCTCCTCCAGTGGGGCTGCGGAGACCTGAAGATACAGGAGTTACTGAGCCGCTAGGACTCCCAGCCTCACACCCACGGCCATCACAGACTTCTGGTTGATCAGCACATCTGTTCAGATCATAAGATGTATCTGGGCCACTGGAAGAAATGGTATGACTGTCTTCAGGTATGTGGGGTTCATGATCTTTTTCTTCCTCTGATTTACCTGATTCTTCCTGAGTATCTTCATTCATCTTGAAAGTATATTGTTTGGAAACAATAGGTTGAAACTGTACTTCTTCAGGACTAGAATTGGAGTCTATGCTGGATGGAAGTGGGGAAGGAGGCTGCACTCGAATAACTGGCTCTGGTATGAGGCCTGAGTCAGCACCTTGTTTCAGCTGTGCCAATTCAGGTTCACTTTCTGAGGAGGAAGAGGCCTTTCTGCTCTCTGATGTTACTACCACAGGGACATTGCTTTCATCCTCTACACTCTCCATATGTTTTGGTTCATCCACACCTGCTAAACAGTCAGCATCTGGGTCAGAGGATGAAGAAGATTCTTCTTGCTTGGGTTCTTTTCTGTAGTCCCTTTTCTGCTTTGCTTCTTGTTCAAGTTCATCAAATGTTTTGACTTTGGTTACCATTTTAAACATTTCCTCTTCAGGTGTGAATCTCTTTTTCTCCCCATTTTCCAAGTCATCCTCCTCTGCACATTCATGAATTACAGCTGGTTTGGGTGTGCTTGTATCTGTGGCTTTGGGTGTAACCTCATAGCTAATTTCTTCAGAGCTGGGGGTGTCAGGAGAAAGGGGGCTCTTCCCTGAGCTCTCTACCAGTGATGTCTGCTCAAGACTGTCGTCTTCAGCACTGCCGTCTGGGTCTCGGAGCAGCCGGGACCGCATCGAGGCCACTTCCGTGAAGATTTCTGTTTTGGCTACGGCTGCAGGAAGAGGAAAGTGACTTGGGAGAACTCCAGCCTTCATCTTTGGTTCCACAGGACTGCTTTCAAGAGAGTCACGGCAAGGGGATTCTTTCAGAGGACTTGGCTCCAGAGAATCTGGAGTTTTGTGTGAGGAGTTATCCTCTAGCACAGGGCTGGCTTCCAGGGAGTCTCTGTGGCTCACTGCAAATGATTCATCAGCACCAGGGCTGAGGACCTCACTACCTCGGCTAGGGAGTGCAAGTTCTAACCCTTGGGGACTTCTAGCTACTCCCTGGGGCTTTGATTCAGCCCCTGTGCCTGTCTTTACAGAAGCATCAGGCAGTGGAGAGGACTTGGTCTCATCTGAGGGCTCGGTGGTTGTGGATTTCTGAGCTTCAGTATCAGTTTGTGTCTTGTGGGCTGAACCACCATATGTAAGTTGACCCTCATCAGAGGATGCTTCCTCAGGCAATTCTTTGGGTGTTTCTTTTGCTAACACACTACAGCTGCCAAGGGAATCATCTTCTTGTTTGGGGCGTGTGTCTTTGGAAGGCTCTAGGGTGGTCTCCTTCAGCAAACACTCAGCTGAGGGCTCTGTGCCTTCAGTGACTAGAGCACCTTGCTCTTCAGAACCATCAGTAATGTCTTTTATTGAGGGATGTTCTTTTTCAGAACGAATTTCTGTTGGTGCTTCTAACTTGGTAGGTTCGCTTATTTCCCCAATTTGCTCCTCATTTTTCTTTGGTGAGAAAGAAAGGCTTTCTGGGCTTGTCTCAGGGGTCTCTGCTAGGCCCTCGTGCTTGTAGCTTTCTTCTGAACTAATCTGAGGGGTCCCTTCCATCAGGCTGCCACATGGAGAACCTGCCACCCCTTCAGGCTTTAGGCTCTCAGAACTGCCATCCAAAGCACCACTTTGTAAAGACAGAGCTGGAAGAAATTCATCTTTCATGTAATCTAGTGGAAATGTTGTATTGAAAGGACTAGTGAGCACTTGGTCTAGGTGAAGCTGTACTTCTTCAGTCTCCTCACTCATTCGGAACTGTTGGTATTTGTCATTGTCTTCCAATTCTTGCTTAATGACATCAGAAAAGTCAGTGGAGGTCTTCCTGTCTGGGCTGATCTGGAGATCCAGGTCTCCCTGTTCATCAGCCAGCTTTTCTTTGGGGACTTTGCTCTCTTTATGGCTTTCTTCTTCTGGTGCTGACTGAACAGGTTCAGGTGTTTTGTGGCCAAGAAGTTTCTCCTTCTCTACAGCTACCTCTTCTCTCTTAAGCCCTATGGAGGAAGCACGGACCACTCTTTTGGATTCGGTAACTCCCGTTACCACAAATCTCTGACCTCGTTTGACTGTGTGACTCTCTGTTTTCTGTGTTTCTCTCTGGGTTGGCATCTGCCCCTTTTCTTTTTCTACCCGAACTTTGCCTTTTTCTTGTGGCTGCTTTTGTTTTGCGGATTTGTGCTCAAAGAGTCCAGTCTTATGTTTAGATGGGTCCTGACCTGACTGGAAAGCCTTCATCAACTCCCGAACAGACATGGTCTCCTCGATTCTTTCTGTTTTTGAGGTGGGGGATACAGGTGGTTGCTTTTCTGTTTTCCCAGAAGGCGACACAGGCAAGTGTTTCTCAGTTTTCCCAGAGGTTGATACAGGTGGATGCTTTTCCATTCTTCCAGCTGGTGATACAGGCAAGCGTTTTTCTGTTCTCCCGGGTGATACTGGGGCATGTTTCTCTGTTCTCCCAGAAGGCGATACAGGTGGGCGTTTGTCCATTTTACCTGAAGGTGAAACAGGTGGGTGTCTCTCTGTTTTTGTAGATGACACAGGGGAGTGTCTTTCAGTTTTTGTCGAGGGTGACACAGGTGAGTGTTTCTCAGTTTTACTTGATGATGACACAGGTGAGTGCCTTTCAGTTTTTGCAGAGGGAGACACAGGGGAGTGTTTCTCAGTTTTACTTGATGGTGATATTGGAGGATGCCTTTCAGTTTTTGTAGAGGCAGAAAGAGAAGAGTGTCTTTCTGTTTTAGAAGAGGGTGATGCTGGTCCATGCCTCTCTGACTTCGGAGAGGGTGATACAGCTGGATGTGTCCTGTGGGTTATCTTTTTTGGCACATCCTCTTTGCCTTTGACGCGGACAGGCAACTTGCTTCGACCTTTTTGTTCATCTTCCACTCGTTTCTGAAGGGCCTTTACTTTGTCCTTTATGGAACCAATGGGAGTCTCTTCTATCAAAGGTGAAGTGGCCTTTACGGTGGGAAGAGGCTCAGGGGCTAAACCGGTGTCTTCATCTAATGACTCTTCGGAACTACATTTTTTAAGTTCACTTTTTTCTGTACTACCTTGTACGCTTTCCTCTTTTTGTTTCTGTTTTTCTTTTAATTTCCTTCTCACTGGCTTCTTTATGCCCAGGCTTGGTTTGTGTTGTTTCTGTGCACTCTGTGTCTCACCGGAGGGTGTGTCTTTCCCTTCATTTTCAGAGCCCCTGCCCACAGCCAGGGCCTCACATTTCTCCCCTGCTATCTCTTGAGCTGTCTGCTGTTTCTTTTCATGAGGAGACACATACGACTTTAGATCCTCAGTAAGGTAGTTCACTAGCCCAGTTGAGTCTTTCTCTACTTTTACGTCACCCTCTTTATCTATCCTAACTTCTACACACGGGTATTCGGTGATTTCTAAGGGTGCCTTTAGCTTAGCCTCCTCTATTTCCTTATCACTGACAATTACCCATTCCTCTTCCACTAATTCTCTCTCCGACTGAGACCTCGGCACACTGCCTTCATCTCTCGTGCAGGTTCCACTTCTCAGGATTTCATTCACTTTCTCTAAGTCCTCTTTAACTCTTTCAACAATTTCAAAAGGCTCTCCTGGCTCTTCCTCAGCAGCCTTCACCAGCTCCTTCACTTTGATAGAACCTGCCCTATCAGACACATCTGTGGTCAAGATGGCGGTCATTTTGATCAAATCTTGTTTCATCTCAGAAACTTCAGAGAGCAAGTCCGGACTGGCTAGGACAGGAACTTCATTAACCAGATGACTTTTCAGGACAGATGTTTCTGTAGATTCTGTCTCATCATCTTTGATGTGAATGAAAAACATTGAAAGTAAAATGGAAATCAAAAAATATATTGGCAAATGTAATCAGGACTGAAACAACACAGTGTCTTTTCCTGTTGTGGCGGGAGGGACAACAAAATGGGCTGGGAATGGTGGATCCACAAGGTCTCAGGATACAAAAGCAAAGCAAGGCTAACGGAAAAAAAAACTGAAAAGGAAAAATGAGCAGGAAATAACTTGCTTAATTTTCTCACTTGTAGCACATTCACACATACAACAAAGCTGTAACAAATAGCCAAGACAGACACACACACACACACACACACACACACACACCATCACAGATCACAACAAAGAACGAACGCAGTGAAATTACACAGAGGTATCTCAAGATTGTTCAGATGTTACAGATCAATGTTGAAAAAAATATAAACATGGGAAAAAAAGGAAAAAAGCATTAGAAATTGCAGAAAGTTGATTTCCTCTAGGAGAAAGCCAGTAGTAGCAAACTCAGAATGCCTTCTAATGATGTATATGTGTTTTTTAATCATATAAAAAATCTGGAATTCAGTATGTTTTGTTCTGCCAATATACAATGACTATATTGAAGATGTCTGAATCAGCTGCAAACCGGCATTTCATCTAAGGGAAATTCACACCTAACAATGAAACAAATGGTCTGGTGCTAAGAGGCATGGTCCTTTCCTTGGAGCAACCTCCTGGTTTAGACACATAATGGACAGACCAAGGAGGGAAAAAAGGAAAGGAAAGGAAAACAAGAAAACAACCAAACAACAACTGTGATTAAACATATATGTGAGTCCAAAGTTAAAATGTGATGCATGGCAATCCAAATCAGAGACAGTCACACAGGACACACGCACAGTTTATGTAAGCCAAGTTATTTCCATGCAAAGCAAAGGTGGAGGAAAACTGGTGGCCAAGGTGGCCTTGCTGAAATGCACGGGCAGGAGGATGGGTTGGAAATTAGAACAAGTGTGTAAAACGTTACTGTGGTGAGGCGTATTTAATTCCACACAAGTCTGTACCTAAGGCGCTGAGTGTCTTATATTTGAGGTATAGGTAGTGGGGACCTGCACCCATTCACAGCAAAAAAGGAAAACTCACACTCGTTTAGGATTTGCTCTTGAAAAGAACTGGGAAAGTGTCTCTTCAATAGAACCCTTCTTTAGAGATAATTTTACACCTAGATGAAGATCATTTAATGATTGTCTTTAAACTAAAAGAAAACCAAACACGAGTCTACATTTAAGCTTTAAAATATATTTATAACACCTAGAATCTGGGTCATCATAGCAACACAGTAACTTTTTTTTCTTTTTTAAATGACTCAGCGGTGGGGGGCGGGGGGGGGGGATTGTATTAAATTTTAACTTCTACCAGCTAGCATTCAAGGAACAAAAGAAAGGCCATTTAAATAAACCTAGTAGCCCTGAAGAAGAAAGCAAGATAATAAAACAAAATCTCTTTTTAAGAAAAGGAGTTAATTAATGCAATAATAATGTCACTTTTTTAACAAATAAAAGTGCCTTGAGAGAATCAGTACTTGTTGAGGAGACATACTCTGTGAATATGCATATATAATGATATATTAAAATAATTTATATTGATGTAAATTTATTCAAGTATAAGCCAATGAAAACATTCAGAATTTCAAATAATCTAGTCCTGAATGTCAATTTAATATAAGAGCAAAGAGACTCAATCAAAAGTATTCCAATAACTTAGTTGTAATTTACATTGTACTAAGTCTTCAAAAAAAAAACAAAACAAAACCAAAAAACCCCAAAAAAACCCCAGATCATTGCACAGGGTCAGATGACCATATCTAGTGGTCATTAAACATGGTTCTATGTTTCCTCCTTTTGGAATTAGCACCCTGAAATACAGTGAATAAAAATGAATTTTTAAATGAATAAACGTTAAAAATTGGTATTTTTTTCCCTAAACCATTTGGGGCATAAAAACAAAAAAGAAACCTGAAAAATTCAACTTTTTCCACACAAGAAGCCAGAAACAGGCCAAAACACTAAACTGTTAATGGATTGCTACAAACCCGAAACGAGTTCTAAGACAGCTCTCTTAAGGTCTGTGAAAACCAGTTGTGTCTGTACTAAATTATGTTTGGGATTTGCACCATTATTTAAAGTTACCCCTATAATGGCACACTGTTGTGATTAATAATTTCATCCAGGAGTTTTTGATCTTTGCATTCTTCGTTCTTTTTTTTTCTTCCCCAGAAAGTTTTCACAAAAGTCCGTTAGACCTCAGCCCTAAAGAAGTCAGTTACACTTCACCACAGTAAGAGGTGCTAGGTGGTGGGGGTGGGGGGAGGGTTAGCTTTAGCTGAGAACTATTAAGACAGTATCACTTTTGCAGGTGTAGCCTACAAAAATAATGAGCCCTCTGCCCAAGTCAGTGTTGCTTGATATAAAAAGTGATACTGTCATGTCAGTGCTTAAAAAAAAAAAAATGAGATGACAATGTTATGCTAACAAATGGACAAAAACGGTAGGGTGGGTTTCTAAACAAGCATAACAGCAGTAGCAGGGTTAACAGGGGTATCAAAAGAAAGTGAATGCTTAGATGAATAATAATTGCATTTTACTGCTAATTAGCTCATTAAGATATTTTTGTAATTTAACTGGCCAAGCTGCTTTTCTAAATATACATTAATGATTAATAAGGACAATATAAAAATATAATAATTATAGTGGTTAGTAATGGCAACTAGCTTTCATCTTAATTCATGCTTCTCTTTATTGTAGCCAGCTTTCAAACAAATTCAATTTTATTTAAAATCTTACTTTTTTCTGATGTCATATCGATCTGAAAGAAAAGATACACAAATTGAATGGTTACAAATTGCATCTTGTTTCACAGCCCCTGATGTGCAAGTAAGCTCCTATTGATAATCACAGCCATGGGGAGACACCATAAACCAGAGGAAGGTCAGAGTAATTTGCTACAGTTCTTCCTGAGAGTCTCCTGGATTCTTAACATAACTTTGAAAAAACAAATCTCCTTTCTAGGCACTATAGGTGGAAAGTACTTTTTAACATGTCATTCCTAGGAAGATGTGATCCAGGGTGTGTTTGATGTTAGAAATACATATTTATTAGGTGAAGGGCCAGGAAAAGTGCAAAATAGGGGTTAGACAGTAAGTGTCAATTTAGTTGTGAAAAAGAAGGAAAGAACAAAGAGCATGCCAGGTAATACATTCTACAGAAGTAGTTTCAGTATCATTAATTACAAGCCAAAATTCCAAATCCTGAAAAGGATCCAGGAAACTGGATCTACTGCCCTGAACAGTTCCTGAGAATACTCAATAGAGAAATCATAAACCTAACACAAGAAACTCACTTAAACACAGCAAAAATGGTTTGAGGGGCACCTGGGTGGCTCAGTCGGTTAAATGTCCAACTTCGGCTCAGGTCATGATCTCACAGTTTGTGGGGTCAAGCCCCACGTCAGGCTCTGAGCCATCAGCCCGGAGTTGAGCTGAGCCTGGAGCCTGCTTCAGATGCTGTGTCTCCCTCTCTCTCTGCCCCTCCCCCACTTGGGCGCGCGCATGTGCACGCTCTCTCTCTCCCTCTCTCTCTCTCTCCCAAATAAATGTTAAAAAAAAAATGGTTTTAAAACTGCATTGCTCTTCTAAGAAGGTGTGTAGGTCCAATTTTGAACAGCTCTGGTGATAGAAGCACCAAGTGCAGGAGGGAAACGGAATATGTGAGCCAAAAGAGTGACTCTCCAGTTGAGGGAAAGGATGACATCAGTCTTGTTGCAGTGTACTATGTATATGGTTACACATGGTGGGACCATGAGTCTATAATCACCCCTCTTGTCCTGCTCCACTGCCAGAGTAGGAGGAAAAGTGAATTCAGGGGGATCCTCTGCACTGAAAAGGCCTTACATTTTGGGCTGGTGAGTACAAGAGTATTTATTATATTTTTCTTTATGTTTTTGTATTCCAAATCCATCAGACTAACATTAAAAATATAAAACTAGTATTATTGAAAACATTTATGTGCAATTATTAACAACTGCATTTGTCTATCTTAGAAACAGGAACCAGCATGTAAATAGGAAAGGAGAAGGTATTTCCCAATGATTTCTTTCATTTCTATGATAATGTTTGGGCACCTTCAAATCTTTATAAGGAAAACAAACACACATGTGCCTGAAGAGGTCTAATTCAAATGGTTCTTTATTCAAGGTAACCTCTCTAAGACTCGCTTTCTTCACCTATGATATAGCATCTATGATACGACAGCACAGCCCTCACAGGGCAATTGTGAGACATTAGTGCTAATGAGGTACGTGGAGCACTTAATAAAGAATCTACTTTATGAGAAATGCTCACTAGTAGAGATCTGCATTATAATATTATAGGCTAATGGTTGAGCTATACACTCAAAACTTATAGTTTTTGGTCTCAGTGGTTCTCAAACTTTGTGGTCCTAAGGCTCCTTTACACTCCTAAAAAGGGACTGAGAACCTTGAAGAACTTCTGTTTATGTTTGATATACACAAGTAAATATCTGTTTCATGCATTAAAACTGAGAAAATGCTAGAACCCAAATATACACAAGCAATATGCCAGAGTCAGAGTGATGATATCATCATATGTAATGCAGTCCCCCCGGAAGACTCCTCCACAGCTTGTGGAGATATGGGAAATAAAAGGCAAATAATGTCTCAGTAGCATTAAAAACAAGTTTTGACCCCCAGACACCTCCAGATCAACCTTTGAGAAATGAAATAATAGTCTGACCTTCAGTAGTTGGTAGGGAAACATATATTACTGCACAGAGACAGGGTAACAATTTACAGGGGAACACTTTACTATTCTTTGAATTGAGTCTACGAGATGAGATGAGAAGACAGAGGCTCAGAGAGGTTAAGAAAAACCGTGACCCTTCAATTACTAACAACTGTATAACCCTTCTTAGAGCACAGGTTAACTACATGTTCTTCTTAATGGTTAGAGCAAATACAGCCATCAACAAGCAACAGTGTCATATAATTACCTCTTCCTCCTGTTCTTGATCTGACTCTGATTCCTTGCCGCCCCAAGATGCCATGCAAGATAGAAAAAAGAGCAGAAAGAGTAGACAGGATTTAGAAGAAAAGAAAAGATTAAATATGTTGCCAACAAACATCAACAGGCAAGCATACAGACAGCATACTTTTTTTTTTTTTTTCTAAGAGCTTATAGAAGACAGGCACAAAAATTTTAAAAAGGATTGATTTAAATGCCAAAGTCTGTAGATTCAAGAGGCAAAAGAACCAACATTATATTCTAATTTATTAGTCAAAGGAACTAAAATTATAAATATATTCATTTCAGATACTAGGTTACTAGCAGCCTTAAGGCTTGACATTTAATGGATTTGATGCCGATGTCTACAGAAATGATGATGAATATCCCAGTCATTACAGATGCTGGCTGAAAATCTTAAAAGCCACAAAAAAACATACGGTGAATATATTTTGCATATACAGGTAATATTTAGAAGTTCTATTATAATAAGGAACTACTAAATTCTAAAGTATATCTGAAGTGTACAATGTCGGCATTATTTTCTTTTTTGCTTTGAGCTGCTAAATGGAAAGCTGTCCTGGACCATCACAGCATTAATAATATGTACTGACTTAGAAATATAGTGTAACAATACAGCAAATTCTTTCTTTCATTGCACATTGAAGCTCACTGAAATCGGAGACAAAGTTCATTCATCTTTATATGTCACCCAGGTGGACTGCACAGAAGTATATATGTTGTTATGGTTTTTATATGGCAATCTGTTTCAGTGACTCACAAATCTATAAACTGAAAGTACATTTCGTATCAACTGGAGTGAGATTAGATTATGCTCATTTGGATGGATACACCTATTGCTCTATTCTAACTACTGGAATAACATGTAAGTTTACATGTACAGATAATGTTTCATTTTTATCACAGAATCAGAATTTGCAATATTAAAACATGATGCTATGAGCTTTTCTCTATGTGACTCATCTCTATTTACAAGAACAACTGGTTAAGAAGAATAGACCATCATGGGTTAAAAAGAAGTGTAGAAAATGCTTTTTTTGTGGAGTCAAGATTTAGGGTTTTAAATGTGTTTCTACTTCTCCTCCAAGTCTCACCTGCCACTTCTCACCCTCCACCCCAACCTCTAGTACACACTCTGACGACCTGCTGCAGCCCCCTATAGGCTGCCACATGCGAGCTTTCTATGGAAAAGATACTGGTTAAAATTGTTCTAAGTAATCAAATAAAGTTATCCCCGACATTTAATTCATTCGGTTGTCATTTTCAACTTGATCAGAGTAAGCAAGGAATTCTGTAATGGTGAGAGGTTTAAATAGAAAGTAATATCTGGCGGGGTGCCTGGGCGGCTCAGTCAGTTAAATGTCCTATTCTTGATTTCAGTTCAGGTTGTGATCTCATAGTTGTGAGATCGAGTCCTGTGTCTGGCTCCACACTGAGCGTGGAGGCTGCTTAGAATTCATTCATTCATTCATTCATTCATTCTCTCTCTCTCTCCACCCCCCCAACCCTCAAAATAAATAAATAAACATCTTTTAAAAATGACTGTTATATGTGCTTGCATTCAGTGCTTTTGCTTTTATTTATTTTAAAGGATTTGAAAATTAAATCCTATACAGACTGAAGTGCACTACAGCAGATTTGACAATACCTTTGTATAAATTGGCAGGGTGATGTTTAAGTTGCAAATAGCTTGATGCACCAGGCCTCTTGTGGATTTGGGCTCTTTCATAAATGATAGTCGCCCGCAAGGTTCCTGAGTCGTATCACGTACCTTGAAGGAAAAAGGCATACATGCTTCACCCAGATATGATGTATATAATTTATTTTAATTAGAGGATACTCAAAAGAATCAGGAAGAAATAAATTCATTGATAATGCCAAGGATTTAGAGGTGTTCCTTTCTTTTGCTATTATCATTTAGAATGACTTTAAAAAAATCATTCAGCTTTTAAAAAATTGCTGTAAGATATACATAAAATTTACCACGTCCATTTTTACACTTACCATTTTTAAGTGTTCAATTTAGTGGCATTAAGCACATTCACAAACTTGTGCAATCATCACTACTATGCAGAATTTTCCATGATCCCAAACAGAAACTCTGTACCCATTAAGCAAGAACTCCCCATTCTCCTCTTTTGCCAGCCCTCAGTCACCTCTATTCTACTTTGTGTCTCTATCAGTTTGCCTCTTCCAGGTACCTTGAATGGACAGTTATACAATACAAAGGATAGAGTTATCGTTTTGATTCTAGGTTATTTTACCTAGCGTAATATTTTCAAGGTTCAATCATATTGCAACATATATCAAAGTTTCATTCTTTAAAAAAATTGTGCTAAAATATACATAATATAAAACTTACCATGTCAACCATTTTTACACACACAGTTTTTAGTGGCATTAAATACATTCACGTGGTTGTCCAACCATCACCCCCATGCATCTTTGGAACTTTTTCATCTTCACAAACTGAAACCCTGTTTGCATTAAACAACAGCTTCCCATTCCTCCCTTGCCTCCCTCCCCTGGCAACTACCATCCTGTTTTCTGACTCTATGCACGTGACCACTCTAGGTACCTCATGTAAGTGGAAACATTGAATATTTGTCCCCTTGTGTCTGGCTAATTTCACTTAGGATATATCCTCGAGGTTCCACCATGCTATAACTTATATCAGAATTTCATTCCTTATTATGTGGGTGAATAATATTCCTTTGTATGTATATACCATATTTCATTTATCCATTCACCTGTCAATGGATATTTGGGATGTTTCCACCTTTTGGCTGTTGTGAATAATGCTCTTATGAACACTGCTGTGCAAGTGACTGTTTGAGTCCCTGCTTTCAGTTCTCTTGGGTATACACCATACACCTAGAAGTTGAATTGCTGGACCATATGCTAATCTATGTTTAAATTTTTGAGGAATCATCAAACTGTTTTCCACAGTGGCTGCATCATTTTGTATTCCCACCAGCAATGATCAAGGTTCCAATTTCTCCACATCCTTGCCAACATGTGTTAGTTATTTCATTTTTTAACAATGGCAAACCTAATGGGTACAAAGTGGTATCTCATTGTGGTTTCAATTTGAATTTCCTTAAGCTGTTGAGCATCTTTTCATATGCTTATTGGCCATCCATATAACTTCTTTGGAGAAATGTCTAAGTCCTTTGCTCATTTCTGTATTTGGTTGTTTATAGAATGACTTTTGCACATCAACAATACCAAGTATTAGCTTAGTTATACACCCATTTGTGTTAAATGGATCCATTACCACTCGGCAGTTATAGCTTAACGTGATGATCTACAGAACTTATCTTTAAGCAGGCAAAACAATCAAACCAGAAATGGCACAACAAAAGACTCAGAGGAGATCTGGGGAAAGCTTAATAGATTTTTTAAAAAGTTAAAAGAGGTGTACTGACATATACTTGGAAAATAATAAGGGATTAAAATAAGTCACTGCTGACAAACCGTTTGGAATTAGTAGTCTAAAGTCAGTGTAATAAAAACTGATGGAGACCAGCTTCTATCTTGTGAGGATTGAACATTATTAGGACTTCTAGAACAGTGAAATACACTGAGAAATGAGAAAAAAATGAGTGACTGGAGAAATAGATAACAGAATTATTACTCCTTTTAATTTCATGAATCTCTCCATCACACATTTTTGTCCCTCTTTATAATTGGACTCTAGAATGAAATGTGTGTCCATTAAGGCCAAATTCCTAACTTGGATTAAAATTCTTAAACAGGGACAACAGATTCATGGTGTACTGAAGTGTCTCCATAAATGTTTGCTGGATGAATTTTTGAAAGTATATCCAATTCACAGCTCTATCTGGGATGATTTCTTACTAGATTAAGTGAGATCCTGGGTCCTTTGAGAGCTTCTATTACAAAATATTGTCACTTAGAACTCTTTTGGTCTCCACATTAATGATATTCATGCATCTTTAAAAATTAAGCATAAATATTTAAAAGAAATATAGTAAAAAAGAAGAAAGAGACTTCTTTCAAAATTTGGGAAAAATGGCCAGTTTTTCTAAATAACGAATTGGCTATCTGTCCTAATTCTCAGCCTTATTAATTTGAACCTCAAAAATAAAAGTGTTTGGTTTTAGAGGACTTTAAAGTTTCATAGATATGGTTTAAAAAAATACTGGAAATCATTGAAAAGCAAATATTATCTCCTCCTAAAGGAAATCAAATCCTTACTTGATCTTAAATAAAAGGCATTACAAAATTTCATGTATATATTACCTTGACAAAGAGAGGAAGTCGGTTTTCTTTAAAGGCAAAAAAACTGAATATATGATGTTGGCCACTCTTGGTTAATGGCACCAGGTTGCCAAAACAATCAACATAGATTGGTTTTCCTTCTAGTACCTGATGAAAACAGAAAAATAACATATAGTATAATAGCTATAATTATCACGTGTTATTTACATAAAAAAAGTGGTGATGCTACTTGGACCATGAAAATTCTTAAAATACACATATATAATCTTTAAATTGCTGACTGACATTTTTGTCTTCATCGGGGACAAAGCATGTGTTAGTACCCCCTTCCTCTTCTTACTGGTATAGGAATTACAGGAATCTTCAAATGCATGGTGGCAGTTTTAATGTTTTCATTTCTAATAGTTTCATGTTACCCCTCCAAAACCAATATCTCTTTAAGTCCCACATTTAAATTTCTGACTGGGTAATTTTTGACATCATAATGAATCAGGTTACTTGACTTCAAAATCCAAAGGCCCACTAGTAAAAAAAAAAAAAATCCAAAATAAGAAAAAGTAATGTAGAAAAGTCCTGGATATGGTACTTTCACATTTACACAAAGGATATACTTCCCAACTGCTTTCTTTACTATTAACCAATAATAAGAAACAAGGAAAGATAAAGACATCTAAACTATGACAGTCAGTTATATACTTTACCAATAACTCATAATTTTTCCCAAAATAATCTTCAACAGAGTCCTTTTATCTACTCATACACACTGAGACTGTCCCTATACGCAAACAGGTTAAGAATGGCTGATTTTGGACCTTGACCTTCTAACTAATCAAAATGTGGATTGGTCTTTTTTTTTTTATAGCTCTATTTATTAAATACTATTTTAAATATAATATATTAGTAAGGGTATAAACACCATGTCAATACAAATTATTTTTGTAAATACAGTACCTCTACATCCCTGCTTCTGGCCACCTCAGCAAAATTTTCTTGTTGTTCAAGGGTCTTATCCACCTTATCATCAGTCATGCAGAAACATCTCAACCTGGCTTCAATGGGGTCATGTGACTTGGCAAACACAACAAATTTGGCCATATATGGTACACAGATAATTTCTCTATACACTTGTGATGCAAAGGTAACAGATTCCTGGATTTGCCGACAATCTATCAGCCAGAACCTACAAAAGGAAATAAGGTAAGTTATTTGAAATTTAAAGTACAGCAGCTGAAAAACAACAACAGCAACAACAACAATCCCTTCACTGTGATCAAAACAGTCACTAAATGTTTCTTGGAAAAAGAAGGGAGTGAAGAGGGAGATGATAAGAGAAACTAAAAGGAAAGAAAGAAAGTGAAAGGAAAGGTAGAAAGATGGGAAGGAGCAAGGGAGTTCAGGGGAAGAGAGAAAGATTAGGTGTTTAAAATCAGCTATCAAATGCAGTATTTGTGATTTTCTTCCATAGAGACTCTTCTGAGTATTCAATCTTCTCAACTCTATCTCAGCACTTTAGAATCTTCTAGCATGTGAATTCAGTATCGGACATTATGACAAGTATCTCACTGAATAAGAATTTCTATTTCCTTGATTCCCTTTCCTATTCTTTGTTTCGTTTCCTGAAACTCTTTTCAATAATATCTACACAGCTTTTTTTCATCATTCTTTTCCAGTAACCTCTCCAGACACCAAGGTTGGTAAAACCATTTTAAACAATTTGCTTTTGCTCCAGAACTTCTAAATATTGAATATAATTCATAGAAGAAATTATTTGCTTGTCACCAATTTATGAGTTCTAACCCCAACTAAGTCTGTGACATTGCCTGGCAACTTTCTCCTCGGATATCATTTTATTCAGTTTACTAACTTTGCTAAGCTTTTAGCAAAGCTTAAGCCCCCCCGCCCCTCATCTGAGGCCCTAAGAAAGACAACTTCACTGAAAAAGAGGTCATTGATGGACATTTTCCCAATCCGCTATGTATATGTATACATATACGTATACATATATGTATATGTATATACATATACGTATACATATATGTATATGTATATACATATATGTATACGTATATGTATATGTGTATATGTATACACTTTCAAAGGTTGTTCCACATCCTCTTGCTCTGAAACGTTTCCTCAACAATGATCACCTTCCTCCTCTTGGCTCATTTCCCATAATCTTTCAACATTCCTGAGATTTCCCTATCGTCTTGGCCTCTCTTTTCTTCAAGTTCTTGATCCATCTCTTTTCTTTTTTTACTGGCTTTGGTAAAATATATATAACAGAAAATTTACCATTTTAACCATTTTTAAGTGTAACCATACTTAAGTGTAACCATTAAATACACTTACAATACCAACTGCTTACTCTATCCCACAAGGCCTTCTATAAACAATGCACAATCCAGCATTACTTCTGAATTATAGATTACCTGGATCATTGTTGCAACCCCCCAGGACGCTTTTGCATTCTATCTTGGCATCTTTGCTCATGTTACTCTCTTTTCCACTTTCCCAATCTGCTTATTGGGTTCCTACATGTCTCATGAGTTACCTCTTCTCGGACATCCTCTACGTCCCAACGCAAACACCCTCTGCTGAATTCTTTAGTAACTCTGGTGGACCTCTCATTCAAAACTTGCCATTGTCTTGCATTAGAGGGTAGATGCCTGAGTGGCAGAGCATACTGACAGAGAGCTCGAGACTCAGTAGCTGAACCTGAGGGGCTGAGACTATAAACATGGGCCATCAAACCCAGGTATTGCTGTGCACTGTTACTGAGCTATTCATGAATCTCTATTTTTTCGTTTCCCCACTAAATAGAAATTTAAGTTTTAACCACTCTCAACTTTAGTTTTCTCATCGGTAAAATGGACACAATACCTCTTGTTCTATTTAAGTCACACAGTTGTTGTAGTTGTCAAATTAAATAATTGGGAAAATGCTTAGCAATCCACTGATCCCAATGCAAATGGGAACTAAATAAACTGACTCTTGTGCGCATGACATAAAATTAGATAGCTTCAGCTTTTAAAAGATGTGTGATATGTAAATGAATAAGACATGGGTAATGGGTAAATGTGTTAGAAGGCATAAGGGTCACTGAAACCTCTAAACCACTTAAGCCAGCCATGGCGGGCTTTGTGTTTTTATTATTCTGTTGGAAAAAGTAGTTCAGGCTATTTTTTGACAGCAGGAAATTTATCTTTCCTAAGACCTTTAGGACTGGAAAAATCAGTGGTGGCTGCTAAAACCAAAGTCAAGGTCATACAGTCAAAGCCGACAATCACTTATTTTTCTTAGATTTTAATTTGACTGGTTGTCCTTTGTTATTGTATCATCACTATTATATTTGCTGGCAGGTCTAGTTTAAAATCTGAAAATGCAGATGATCTTTAAAAGCAAACCAAAAAGATGTACTTTTAAAGGATGTAAGAAACTAAATAAAACAAAAGACAATGGGGAGGGGCAATATCATAGTGGGCTTTTCTGGGCTGCATAACCATACCTGGCAGACACATTGGTTGTAAAGGAAACACATTCATTGACAAATGTTAATGGCGTAGTTCCTGTAATATCTTCCCATTGTGCAGGGGTGGTTCCACCTGAAATAATAGGATTGTTTTTAAAAAAAAATTTGGGCAAAACTCCAGACTTTGAATTGTAAAATAAAGTCACTGTGGTTCTGGCTGTGTTCATCTCTTAGTCCCACCCACCCCTCAAAATGACATATTGGAAACATGTCTAAAAATCACATGCTAAAAAATGACACACTGAAAACAAATAGCAGACACCACCTTTCGAGAAACTTAAGGGAAGTTATTTGAATAAATGCCTCAAATTACTTACCAAGTATTCTATGCTCTGACATTCTTTTTGTTTTAATGTTTCAAGTTTTTATTTAAATTCTAGCTAGCATGTAGTATAATATTAGTTTCAGAAGTAGAATTTGGTGATTTATCACTTACATATAACTCCCAGAGCTTACTTAGCACAACAGGTATGTCCTTAATATCCATAGTCTATCCCCTGCCCACCTCCCTCCATCAACCCTCAGTTTGTTCTCTATAGTTAAGATCAGACTAACACTCCGAAGCTTTGATTGTAATTGCTAGGCTTTGAATATATTTTAAATTGTAGCAGTTGATGATGTGAAAAGATACTTTGATCAACCAAGGAGCTGAATACTTTGTTAAGATAATAAAAAATCCAAGTATTCTTTTATTCCTGAACTTCATTTATTTTATTTTATTTTATTTTATTTTATTTTATTTTATTTTATTTTATTTTATTTTATTTTATTTTATTTTATTTTATTTTATTTTAATGTTTTATTTAGTTTTGAGACAGAGAGAGACAGAGCATGAGTAGGAGAGGGGCAGAGAGAGAGAGAGAGACACAGAATCTGAAGCAGGCTCCAGGCTCTGAGCTGTCAGCACAGAGCCCGACGCGGGGCATGACCTGATCTGAAGTCGGCTGCTTAACCGACTGAGCCACCCAGGCGCCCCCATATTTTTTAACTATCATATTTTATTCATATTTTAAGAAATAAAATTACTTGGGGTACCTGGGTGGCTCAGTTGCTTAAACATCCAACTCTTGATTTCAGCTCAGGTCATGATCTCACAGTTTGTGAGTTTGAGCCCTGCTTTGGATTCTCAATCTCTCTGCATTCTTCCCCTACTTCCTCTCTCTCTCTCTCTCTCTCTCTCTCTCTCTCTCTCTCTCAAAAATAAATAAACTTTTAAAAAAAGAAATAAAATTTCTTCTGAATTTGTAGTTAAAGGCTGGTAAAAAAAAAAAAAAAGGTTGGAAGATATTAAGAGCTCAATAAATACTGAAAGGTGGGTGAACACATGAATGAATGCTAAAGAAATGACCTCTATACATAGAAAAATCACCATGGAGGCTGAGGTGAACTTTCATCCTACTGGAAAATTAAGTTGGCATAGATAAGGATGAAAGAGTCTTAAAGCACTGCAAGAGGAATGTATGTTTGAGATGAAGAAAAATTGTGACTCTAAACTTTCTTAAAGAAGGAAATGAGTTATCATAGAAAGTTCATGGAACCTTATTCTAGTAGGCCTCTAAAATATTAATTCTTAGCAGAAGCACATAACAGAGCAAAACACAAAAATCTAAACACTTTCACATATTTTTTAATTAACAAATAAATTTAAGAAAGTGTTTAGGGGTGCCTGGGTGGCTCAGTCGGTTAAGCGTCCGACTTCAACTCAGGTCACGATCTCGCGGTCTGTGAGTTCGAGCCCCGCGTTGGGCTCTGGGCTGATGGCTCAGAGCCTGGAGCCTGCTTCGGATTCTGTGTCTCCCTCTCTCTGCCCCTCCCCCATTCATGCTCTGTCTCTCTCTGTCTCAAAAATAAATAAACGTTAAAAAAAAAGAATTAAAAAAAAAAGAAAGTGTTTAGCATAAACCCATCTGAATAACTAGATTAGGTGGCACCTAGGCCCACGTGGTATCTTCACTGGATCTTCTACAAGGTCAGGGTGTGCCACAGACACTTTTCGGTCTTACTACTTTTGCTTCCATGCCATGAATGTTGCACATTATAGAGAGACTAACTGTATACCCATGGAACAAAAAGTATCAGACTGACACCCAGGAATGCTGGGTGACAACCAGAAATGGGTAATTGGGAAAGAAGTCACACGTGAAGCATGATTTCCTTCTATACTCATTATAGTCTGTGTATCTTAAAATTCTGTCATATTATTAAACTTATGGGGTAAAGTCTCAATGGTTTGCTGTCGTAAGTAGAGGAAAAACACTAATTAGAAGGGGAATTAAGAGAACAAAATAAAAGTGAACATTCCTTTCAATATGGAGGAGAAATGAAAAAAAAAAATTCTAACGATACCTAAACAACCAGGGATGGTTGTTACTCCTACTGACAACAGTATAAATATTTACTGAATGCCAATACCATGTGTTTATTGTTAAATAGGGAAATTAGTCAAATTATGTAGTCTTAACACAGATTATTTGTGTGGGTTTTTTTTTTCTCTTACCCAGTGGTGGTGGTATTTTTAGCAGAGAAAACCAATATTCTGGGAATGTCTTTCGGGAGTGTGATAGTCATCTGAAAGCTACTACAACTTCCAATTGAAAAGGCCAAAATTCAGTTAATGATTAAAAACCTGTACTTTGTTTTTCCAAAGTTAGTTTAATAGATTAATGATAAAGACATATCAGTTCCTAGACAGAAGTGTGAACTACTGGGTATAGTTATTCAAGTGTTTGTTTTTCAGTAGATATAAGATGAGGTCTTCGATGAAGGCTTAAAGCTTGGGAGTAGAGGTATATAAATTTGGGTTTGAATTTCAACTCTGCCAAATATGTATGGTATGATCTCAGGCAAGTTATGGAACTTCACTCGGCCTTGGCTTCCTTTTGCATAAATGGGTTTAACATTTCCTTATGGGTCCACTGTGAAGGTTAAAATGACAATGCATATAAAGTGTCCAATAGTTTGGCATACGAGCTGTATATAAATGTAATAAATATAAGTTCATTTCCTTTAGCTTTCACGTCCCTAATTAGAATGCTTTTCCTGAATTAATGCATATAACCTCACAGGTATCTTATGGCAAAGGTACTGAATATTTACAATGATCTACGTTACTTCTTTTGGAACTTTCTACTAGCATAGTCACAAGTGACTTACCTGTTATGCTGCATAGTAATCTTAAGGTTGGTGCATCTCCCCCAAAACCATTCAACATGACATCACTTGAAGCTTTGGGGACAGGAATGGTCATGGTAATTGGCTTGTGGAATTTTCTTCTTCTAGGTTCCAAAGTGACTATAGGGCTGAAGGTAGCTTTGTTGCCTAGAATCTTCTTAACCAGCTCACTGTGCATAGGTTGAGCCTTTTCAAAGAAAAAAAATATTAAAATAAATGATATATCATTATATATATGTCAAATTTCTTTGACATAAGTTTCTCCAGGTATCACTTTTTAGCCATAAATAAATTTGGTGACTTCAAACATGATAATTGTTAAGTTTAGTACTAAGCACTTATATAAAACTTCATGAGACCTACAATCTCTAATGGCAGCTTTTGCTCACCTGGGAATAATTTGACTTGTTACCCACTTACAGTCAAACCTTGGTTTGTGAGCATAATTCAGTCCAGAAACATGCTTGTAATCCAAAGCACTTGTATATCGAAGTGAATTTCAAGAACCATTGGCTCAGTTTTGATCATGTGACATTCAGTGTCACGTACTCCTTGTATTACAAGACATTGAGAGTTTATCAAGTTAAAATTTTTTTTTCAATATATGAAATTTATTGTCAAATTGGTTAAAATTTATTAGAAGGGTTTGCTCATCGAGTTACTTGCAATCCAAGGTTTTACTGCATTTCCCATTTGAAAAGCTGATTTCCAATCACTACAATAAAAATCCATGTTAGGTTAACGTGTATCCAACATGGGCCTACCTGTAGGCCTACACGGATCCTCTTGGTTAGCGCCCCCTCTGGGAAGACGGCCTGCACCTGGGGCACCACTGTGCTGCTCAGCACGCCCCCCTCGGGGCCAATCAGGTTGCTGTCCTGTTTGATCCGAGACACCACTGCAAAGTACTGCGGGAAGTCGCGGGTGATGATGCGACAGATCCGTTTCTTTTCTAGGTCTTCCGGACTATCCAGCACTGAGACAAGAAATGACCCATCTTCATAGAGCAAGGATTTCCATCCAAAAACATTCTAGCAAACTCCTTGGCACAGTTCATAGTAAACCAGTATGGCAGCAAGATGCCTTGTTTTAAATAATAGGAAAATTTAAGAAGCAAGACTACCTATCCTAACACTAGAAAAAAAAAAATTGCAGTCTCTCAAGACCTATTGGCATTTAGTCTGCACGTTTTATTTCTCTGTGGAAACTAGGTCTTTGCAGGGCCCTGGGAAAGGAGAGCATCCAGCTCCAGATACAGTATTGCAGCACTGCCTTTGTAAATGAGGGGTTTTGAGGGCAAACCTGGAATGGAAATGAACCTGTTCTATTCTTGGTTCACGTGAAAGAGAGGAAATTGTTTGTGGACTCCTTTTCTTTGCAAATTTTAAAGTTAGTTCAAATACCAGTTATTGTGGTTTTAAGAAGGAAGATGGCCCTTTCAGTTCTCAAGGCAATAGTGAGGGATTAAAATCTGTCTTGTAAGGGTAAGGTTTGTGTTCGCGTGTTTATTCTAGTGACATGGTTGTCTCTGAAATAGTCAGATACAAAAAAAAAAAAAAATCAGCGATTATAAATTCAGGGTTTCAATATTCTCCTGAAACCATTAACTTACCAAACATATCATCTAGTATTAGGAAGACAGGATAATGGGCTCTTTTTAAATTGCATTAGTATAGCTATGTAGGGCAACACCAAACCCAGACTGGTTTAAAATGCTGAAAATTTGCATTAAGGGAATCACTGAATTTTCAGAGATAATGGAAACTTGTTTATTTTTAGAAATCATTTGCAATCTATTATAGAGGCAGGAACAGCAATTATGTTTTTCTTGACTATTGAATATAACTAGATAGCAAAAGCCAGAAGTCCCAGGATCTAATCATGGCATCGAAAACTGATACACTGGCAAACACTAGCATATACTTACAAAAGAATGCATTTCCAAGCACAGAGAACAAAAAATACAAAAATCCCATTCTTTGTTTTAAAACAAGCTTCATACGCATGTAGAGTATAATACAAGTCCTCATTCAAGGACAAGATGCCAATGCTCATGGCAGTGTTAATGACAGGTAAATATCTCAGAAGAAAACATCCTAAACCTAAATGCAGGCAAAACAAATGTTTCCAAGGAGCAGAAAACAGCTAAATATTGCATGGAACAAGCTTTATCAGTAAAAATCCTGATCTTTTTGTCTTTCTTGGAAGACTAACCTATGCATGTAGAGGACATTGTTTCTTTTTCCATCTACTTCTTAGATAGGGTAAAGCTGGCCCCTTTTCTTAGTCTACCTCCGCAGGATGCAGAAAGAAATATTAAAGTAGCTGCTGTCAGGCTACACCTCCTATTCATGAGCCATACCCAAAGCTACACATTACAAATAGCTCTACAGCTGCCTGTCCAGTTCTGTACAAAATGGTATGCTCGTGGCACTTGGGCAAAGAATTTGCCCTATTTGTGTGGTTACTTAAAGCGGAACACATCTCCTGGATTAGAACCGGCACTCTGTATTTGTGCAAGCTAAGGATGCCAGAGAATTAATCCATTACCTCCGGTAACACGGAACTATTTCAATCTGTGGCAAAATGGCCCAAGCGAGATTTGGGATTTACAGAGCTCAAAGCCCTAATGAAAAAATAAATTCCTTAACTATATGTGTAGGTGTATATATGAGATTCTACCCTGGCTAACTCCCTGTTTGAATTACATGTGGAAGTTTGAGTGAACTTAATTTTCCTCCTTAGTAATAGAAAATTCAAAAGAAATCATATTATCCTATAATGCACTGGTTTGGGGTTTATGTAAGTTTTCCAACAAAAAAGCTTAGCACTTTTATCAGTGTCTTAACTATATCTAAATTGTCTTGTTAGGCATTTCAAAAAGTCATGGATTTATTATCCGGTATCAGTTCATTCTGTAATGAAACAACATCTATTCCATCTCATGTTTTAGGTTTGAATAAGGATGGAGATATGCTGTATCTCCTTATTACATGAGATATTTCCTACTGAAAGGATTTGTTTTCCTGAATATAACAGAGGTAAGAGTAGGCAAATTCATTATGCATTCCAACCCCGGAATGTACCGAATACCTGCTGTGGTAAAATAACACAAGGAACACCTATACCCAAACCCACCTCCCGTCCCCGCGCCCACATCCCTAGGTCATAAGAAAGAAATATATCATTTGAATGCTTCCACTTTAGAATTCTTTTAAAACCCTCAATATGAAGTACCTTCATCCATGCCATTAAGGATTTCATTCAATTCGTCTTCGGTGTATTCGCAGTAATGCTCTTTCCAGCTGTCCCCATTCTCACTGCGCAGGACCACCAGTTCCCTCTCCTTTCCTCGAAGGGCAGCAAAATGAGGAATCTCCACAATCACAGGCCTGACACAGTAAGGCAGAACATTCAGTGTAGACAAGAGCTGGCCAACATTAAGACAAGCACCTTGACCCTGTCTGTTGCAAAGTGACCTGGAATTGTTCTCTTTCTTGGGACAGGGGTATAGTAGGCTTTCCTCCGGAGCCCATTGGCTAGCAGATGGTCACACAGTAGCATTCTACCTCAGGGGCACCAATCCTTAGGGGCATGCTGCTACCTTAAGCCAAATAATGTTTCCCTGTGAGTGCATGTGGCATTCTGGAACTTCTCCTTTGATAAATGTAAGTATAACACATTTAACCAAAAGAAACGTGCATGCATATCCATGAGGTGTGCCAATCTCCTAAAACAGTTTCTATAAGGTGCAAATGATAAAATGGTTTAAGAAGGAAAATGGCTCTTATGTTGCATAATTTGACGTGTTGTAAATGAAAAGATGTCACAAAAGTTAACTACTTGGGAACTAAAGAGACATGCACTCATGTTTTTTGCTTATTTAAATATCTTTTTCATTCAAGGGAACAATAGGCATGTGTACACAGTGTGGCCCTAACTGAGTGCCTCAGTAGATAGCCCAATTGTGTCCCATGCCTATTATATTCAGGATCCAGAACATGCACTGCCCTGATGTTTTCAGGTCGCATTCACTCTCAAAAATTATAGAGGCTTTTGATTTTTCAGTCCAGGTTGCTTTGATACAGACTTCAAATTCATCATAACAACATCGTAACTAGCACATAGTACAACTAGGCAGATCTCATGCTTTAAACGAAAATGAAGGTCACAGCACTTTAAGGGAAAAGATATAAAAACGTCACTCAAAAATAAAAGTCACATACCACAAGGGTCAGAAATGGTCCACTAAAGATAGGTTATACAGAATTTAAATCATAGGGAGGGACATGTCATGGGCACAATGACAAAAAGAGAAATCATATTGCAGAAGAAGGAGAAGAATGGGGGCCAGCAGCCATCAATTTGTTTTAAGTCACTCCTACCCAAGGAATTTGGTTCCAGGAGGCCCCAGCTGAAGGATGCGGCTGACCAAACTTTCTCCCTCATTAAGTGGGGGAGGGGCCGTTGGCAGGTGAAGTTTACTGAGTACATCCAAAGCAGCAGTGAAAGAAAGAACATAAGTAAGCTTCAGGTATTGTTTTCCACAGAACCCCAGCGTCACCAGCTGATCAACAGGGTGAAGTTTGGTTTCACACTGCGTTTGGTTCTGCCCCCTCCATTGGTCACAAAGAGCAAGGAACTGAGACCCAGAGTGTACAATGGAGGCACGTGGAAGGAGACACTTGGGTGTTTGATCTGACCCTGTTTAGGTTCACTGCCAGGGCATGAGCCAAAAAATAAACAATGACAAAAAAAAAAAATATATGCTCCACAGGAAAGACAAAGCTGTTGGGAATATAATAAAAACTCTGACTTCGGGATAGAGGCCAGATGTTTTCATGGATATTCCTCAACAGATGTGAAATTTATTAAAAAGCCTAAAACTACCTGAGCATGAGGGAGGGAAGAGGGCCTGGCACAGAATATGAAAGGGCTCACTGGGGAATTATTCCAACCATACTGGCATTTTCTGATGCAACCCAGAACTTCACAGGCTCCTTCTAAACCTCTGGTCATTTAGGAGGACATGGGAGGTGGTTTCTATAATTGGGAAATACAGACACCCCTTTTCAGGTGTGAACATAATTTGCAGCAACTCATTAATAGTCTGCTCCAAATTACAAGACTTTAGAACGTTCCTTGAGTTCTAAAGCAAACCTTCTCCCCAAAATGACAGTGGCAAAGCAAAGAGTTCGTGATTAATAGGATTTTCTCTCAATTTTTGACAACAACGACTTGACGTGACAAGACTTAAATAAAATTGATTTGTTTCAAAATATTTTGAAACTTGTCCCCCTCCAAAACTTCATCCTTTTGTCAGTTTTCAGGGGCAGCTACTCATCTTTTGGCATATTGTAATACCACTTTAATATAACAGAAGCTGTATAAACAGAAGAAAGAAGAAATGCTCACTTCTGCTCAAAACTGCTAAAATGAGCACGGCAGAAGTTAGTCTTGATTTTGTCATCTTAGGGAAAACTACAACTAAAGAGACTCCCAGTGTAATTTTAAGACTCAAGGTAGCAATTTTGATGACAGAAAAGACAAATCACATAGAGTAAAATTTTGGATATTCTTATATAAAGACAACACTGATTTCCAAAGATAATCGCTCCATTTCATTACTACACAAGAGTTTAAATTTGTGTTTGGAATAGAGTAGTATTTTTCGTTATGATTTGACGAGGTGAGTCTCAGATAAGAAAAAAACAAAAACTACCAATGGCTAAAACATGATAATTCACATTGGGAGCCTAGCGGTTATGGTAACATCCAAAGAGAAAGGATAATAATTCACCTGAATGTTGAACTCATTAATGCCTTAAAATAAGAGGCATGTAATTGGAGTCAAGCATGGAGGTGCTACTTCTAATTTAAAAAAAAATGTCACGGGCCAATCTTCTTTCACGACGCTTTGACGTACCTTTTTCCATTCCATCCTAGTGATTTCATGTAGAGGACACAAGCTCATCCGTGACTAAGTGGGAGGTTTATCAGAAACCCTTACCCAAGGAACTGAGCACCAGAAGGTCCGACTTCGATCAGACGACTGGCCAGGCCTTCTCCTTCCACCATTGGAGGCATTGTCGCCAGTCTATGACGTTTGACAAGACGGCAGGTGACTCGAGTTGGGGCAGTACATTTCCGAGGTGGAATAATGATACGGAGCCCATTGTGTCTGCACCCTCTCATCGCACCACCTCGGGCATCCACCATAAAACTAACCAGGAAACTAAAAATTAAGATAGAAGATTAGCTGTGTTTTGAAATATTGGAACCAGATAAACAAGCTTTGCCAAGTTAATTCTCTCCCGTAAAGCTTTACTCTCATTTCTATTTTTTGGCATGGTGGCAAAATACTTGTCTTTAAAAGTTATTTTACTTTATGCCAGTGCCTTTCTGTTTTGTCATTGTTTTCATTTTTGTATTATTTTGATCTTTATAGAAGAATTCTAATTTTTGTTGACAATACCGATGTTAAATACAAACTATAAATTCAAAATCTGTCCAATTGACTCAGAAAGAAAGTGGGATGAAATTATATAATGAACATTAGTGAGTCTTCTTTTGTTGTAAATGTAAAGACTTCTCCTTTCTAGGTATATCCGTAAAAATCCACATAGTTTACGGATAGAGAGAAAAAAATTGTGGTTTTGGGGTGCCTGGGTGGCTCAGTCAGTTCAGCATCCAACTCTTGATTTCGGCTCAGGTAATGATCTCATGATTCATGAGTTTGAGCCCCATGTCAGGCTCTGCGCTAACAGCACAGAGCCTGCTTGGGATTCTCTCTCTATGCCCCTCCCCTACATGTTCCCTAAATAAATAAATAAATAAATAAATAAATAAATAAATAAATATCAAATTGCACTTTTTCTAAGTTAATTCAACCTGACTTTTCAAAATTGCATCTTGCCCACCCCACTTTAATTCTATGACCTAAAGAAAAAAAAAAAAAAGATTCACAGGGCTTTTCCCAAGATCAAACCCATCCTGCTCTAACATCGTCTTACCCAGGATGCAGGTATTTAACTTACTGCATTCTAAAGGAGAAGGAAAAACTAAACGTTTTGGATAGAATGAGTTTACTGGTTCACATGCACTTTTCCAGTTCTTAAGTAGGAATCCCTCTGCCATACCATTGTAACTAAAGCAAAGATGGGGTGGGCGGGAAATAAGATAACAAATCATCTCTACTCTGTGTTTTGAAGTGGGAAACCCTGGGCTCATGCTAATGGGAGAGATCTGTGCATCATGATTTTCCCCAAAGTATAGTAAGCTGTGTATGGAAAATCACAGCTAATAATTTAGAAATGTAAAGGCTCCTATTTCTATTATTTTGCTCCTTTTCTGCCAAATGAGTTGTTCCTGAATAAAAGAACTATAATCCAAGCGATTCTGTTTAAGAGTACCAAGAAAAAGGATTAGTTTTAACCTTGAAGTTGCTTCCTGTGGGATGGTCTTAAAGGATCCTGCTACAGCTTAGTGCGAGTTATTGTCACCCTGATAGTCCTAACACTCATTAAAGTCTTGGAGGTACTTGTTTCATTAAGCAGCAAAAATTACACCAGGCAATCTGAGTGTTGTACACATATACACAAAGACACAAACAATGTGTACACCCTTATACAGATTACATTACTATCCTTCCCAATTTTCATCGCATTTGCAAGATTTTATATACCAAAACAAAAAAAGGAAAGCAACATACAGGTGTATCATGGATCTATTTAGAGCTTAACAAGCACAGAACTACATCAGATTCACCGTATCTAGATATCGCATCCATGACGACACTTAAAACATTTGAAAGGTATTTCATCAAAGTAAGGACAGAAACACAATACATGGATGTTATTTTTAGACAAGTGATGGAAATATGTTAGCATCTTCCTCATAGCAGAACACAGAACTCATTAAGCATGCTATTAAACAGAAATCCTGTTGCTAGTAATAAAAATGGATGTGAGGGAGCCTGGAGTGCTTGTCTGAAGCACATCATGCAGGACGAGACCACGAGAACTGTCACTGTCCTTCTCACATGCAGGAGTCAGCCTAGAACTACCCCTCACACCCAACCCCCTAAGTTTTTAGTATAGGGCAAAAACTGAGAAGTGTAATCAATTGTCCAGTACTCAAAAATAGATGTTTCTGGGCTTTATCAAAACAAAATGAAAAAAAAAAAAATGTTGGCTGCTGTTCTTACTACTTGTCTAAGTATGAATTCTTAAAAATAATTATTTTCTATTTGTTTCTTACAATGTTCTATAGCTCAAAAGGATGTAAAACTGGTAACACTTCAGGGCACCTAGGTGGCTCACTCAGTTAAGTGTCTGACTCTTGATTTGGGCTCAGGTCACGACCTCACAGTCCTGGGATCAGGCCCCATACTGGGCTCTGCACTGATAGTGTGGAGCCTGCTTAGAGTCTCTCTCTGCCTCTCTCTCTACACCTCCCCCACTTGTGCTCATTCTCTCTCTCAAAATAAACATTTTCTTTAAAAGTTAAAGAAAAACTGGTAACACTTCTAGATGAATACAAAAGTTTCTTCTCCATATTATTTGACAATGATATTTATGTCAATTTTTATAAAAACGAGGCAACACTAAGTTTCAACTAGTAGCTGAAATATTCCAAATGTTCCAAATGCATTGCAATATTTCTGACTTTCTCTACCTTCTTTAAATTTTTTCATCTTTTGATTACTGTCACCATTGAACAATAGAACAGGGACTCAAACCCATAAGAACTTATTAGAATATATCCACTTAATATTATCAGTCTTGAATATTATTTGTACCTATAAAGCCATTTAGGGAATTTCCACCTCATGTTATATGCTATTGTGTTTCCCCTGTGTGTATTTCAGTGATGACTTAGGGCCTATATGATGTCCCTATCTAGAAAAACATGTTAAATATCTTCTGGTGGTGCATCTTCTAAAAAAGTGAATTGAAGTAGCTATGTTCTTAGCGGCAATGTTTCCATAACAACGTTTGATTACTTTGTCAGATTTTGTGTCGTTGACTGTTCCTTTTGAAATCTTCTTTTGTTCTATTTACTCCATAATTTCCATTCCCATGCATGAGAAGCATGCAATGTTTGTTTCCCTCCTACTGAGTGCCAGGTGCCCTGCTTGGAACTGAGGATACTGGTAGTAAAAATATAGTTGCTCCTGCCAAGATGCTCGTAGTCTAAGCCCCAGGTTTCACATGATGGTTTTGCTTACTCAGAATCACTTAGTTTCCTGGTCAATAAGAAGTGAATTATAACCACATACAGGAGCCATGTAAGTACCATATTGGGCATGACCTTGTTCCTCCTATTTCTTCCTGTGTTCTCCCAATGCCTAGAACAATGTAGATGGAGCACATAATAGGTCATCAATAACTAATGGTTGAATGAGTGAATGGAAGAATGAAAAGAGCAAGTTGTAAGGACTTGTATATATTTATATCTAATAGAGAGAAAAGGCAGCAAAAGTGAAGGTAATTCAATTATTTGGTCTCTGGACAACCAATCCAGTCAGAGCTCATTCAAATTACTACACCCAGATATTTCAGCTCATAAAATAGCAAAATAGTTGGGAAGGGCTATACTCAATGTTAAATATTCTTCTACAGGCCTTTTCCTGCCCTCAAATAAGAGACTTGATATATTTATTTCCCTTGGTAGATGATTAGTAGAAAATGGGAGTAACCAAAAATCAAGAGTTTGAATATAACAAAGTCAACAATTTTATTAGGAGTGAAAAGTTCATGAAGACAGACCAAAGATTGGGAAATCAAAATAAAAGAACTTAAAGGCTAAAGCTGCAAGTAGATAAATTTAAGTTTATATAGATCTGGGAAGTAATACGTAAGTACTTTACCCAACCAAAGCAAATTGGGGAAATTAAAGCGTCAATATGCATAATTCAGAGAAAAGAAAAATAACATTTCCAGAGAAAACAAGCCTTTGTGTCTTTCTCAACTAACTAAAGGAAGTAGTAAGACTAACCTAAAATGACAAGCTCTGGGGAGGGAATTGTCTTTCGCCAGAGAGCAAGGGAGGGGGCTTTCCAGGAGGGGAAGAGGGAAAGGGAAGGCAGGAGGGGGAGAGAGACAGAGGCAGGAGAATTGAGAAGAAAGCAAAACAGAAAGAGGTCAAGAGAGAAACGGAAAGAAGAGAAGACATGAAAGAACTAAATAGTAGTAGTCTGAATGAATACAAAGGTGTATAAATTCAGCAAGAAAAAAGTCTACAGAACTTACTCTATAGTCTACAGACTCAAATAACATAACTGTGGAATACCCACTAATAAGAAAGCTGAATATGCAGAACTGTATACTAAAAGAAGTCTTTTCTTCAAATGAGAGGGAATAAGAGAAATGCTAATTCAAGTGCTAATGAAAAGTCTTTTAGATAAAACATGCTCGCTAATCCCAACAATTTCTAATATAAAATTGGGTAAGCATTTGAACACTTATACTAAAAATACCAGAATACCAAAAGGTTTCACTATTCGGATAGGTAGTAGAGTTAGTAAAGCTATTCTGCAGTGTAAAAAACAGACTGTAAGAGACCATGCACTTTTTTTTTGTACCACAGGAAAAAGTGAAAACCTGGAAGGTATGAGTCATGAGATGAATCAGCTCACATACTAGAGTTAATTAAATAAATAGGATTTTCTCATATTTTCAGGAGATTAAAAATGGGATAATACTGTAAACATTTGGAAGTAAAAGGACTAGAAGTAAAAACATATAACTGAATATGTACAGAGGAGATGGTATATGGACTGAAGCTCAGCCCTGCTGTTTGTGAACTTTAAGACTGAGGCCTTGTTGTGAGGCACCTGGGAGGCTCAGTCAGTTAAGTGTCCCACTTCGGCTCAGGTCATGATCTTGCAGTCTGTGGGTTCGAGCCCCACGTGGGCTCTGTACTGACAGCTCAGAGCCTGGAGCCTGCTTCGGATTCTGTGTCTCCCCCTCTCTCTGTCCCTCTCCCGTTCTCTTTCTCTCTCTCAAAAATAAATATTAAAAAAAAAATACTTAAGCCTTGTCTCAATGAGGGAGAATTGTATTACCACCAAGGGTGTAGCATGGATTAAATCATGTGTGGGTAAAGCATTTAGAAGTCAGTAAACGCTTGTTGCCATCCTTTTCCATTCCCTACACCCATATGATTTTGTGTATTTCGAATGTCATAAAAACTACAGTGCAATATAATGCAACACCTAAGAAACAGAGAAACTAACTTTTATCAGATATTTAAAATGAACATGGAAACTTGCTAAAGCAGTTTAATACGATGGTGGAGTTTTTATTAGTTTATGAACTTCACTGTTTAAGTAAGCTATTATCACAGGGCACAAGATAATGGAGCAAGTACATTGCTCTTTCCTGGATCTATCCGTCATCTATCATTAAATCTATCTCTGTCTTGAATTACTGCTGTAACCGTGGCCCTCAAGTTTCTCATCCATAAAATGAGAGAATTCAGCTAAATAAACTCTAAAGTGAGCTGGTGTTAAAATTCTATGTACCATTTCCTGTTAACTAAAGTTTGGAAACCTCCTGAAATGTTTCACGTCAGATGCTCTGTAAGAATTTTTATTTGGAAAATAAACTGCTTTTACTGCAAGAAATATATATTCTTTCACTGGATGCTTAAAACAGTCAACGAACAGTTTTGGAGAAAATGTGTACGCACATTCCACTGAACACTGACTTAAGACTGTACAGACAAAATTTATCACAGAATATACTCAGCTTCAATTGCATATCTTACTCTCCAAATGAAATTCAGCAATCATGCAAAACAGAAAGTCTTTCTGAAGTTTTCTAAATTGTGAGATACAGTGTTATGACAATTTAAAAAGAATAAAAGCAAAAGCAGTCCACCATTATTATGCAGATGATTTGCCTGCAAATACACAATTTGATTAGCTAAACAGGTACATGCTTCAGAGGAGGCAGCAGAAAACAATGACTCTGGTCTTTTGAGGACTACATCCTCCACCCCAAAAGTTACTAATCCTTAGGTTTACTTTTAATTCATCCAGGGGTGGGGACAGGGAATTAACAGCATTCAGAGTTAGTTACTGGGTGAAAATAGGAAAAAAAAAAAGTCATCAGGGTGCTTCAGTGATTCACATATACATAGCAAGAGGGCCTTAAATTAAATCTGATTTCTGAGGTTACGGGAGAAAACAATATCGTGAGCTCTTTCTCCTCTCTAACTCCCTTAATTCCTTCCTACCTCTCCAAAGTCCATAGACTGAAAAACTGGTGGAAAATCGCTTTGAAAAAAAATTGGCTCCAATTTGTAAAAAATCCCCAATCATTTATCACTCACAACGTTCATGTGTAGAAACAGAATATTTACTGTGTGTTTCAGAAAAAGTAAAAGGATGGACTTGAAATTTTGAATTCCAAAATTGGAAAATAAAAAACTGTCTTATTTGTAGACAAGCTGTGGTACCATAGTGAATTACTGTACAATAAAAATACTATAATCACTAGTCTGATAAGAACCTTTAAAAATAACTTTATTGAAATAATGAAGAATAGATATTTTTAGAAAACTGGCTGGAATCATTCTATAGCACAATTTCCAAAATATCAAAAGGTTGCACTTAAAGCAGTACTAGCAAAGAAATGCCCTATTAATAAATCTTCAGACTTTGGTTCACCTAGAATATAGTTAAAAAAAAAAAAACAAAAAACCCTGCTAAGTGACACTTAAAATCATAACCTACGATATAACTAAAATAGCTCAACCAATTTGCATAAAAGCTGAAAATAACATTCTTCAGCTCTATGTAGCACTTTTTCTCACCAAAGAAGTAGAGATGTGGAGACTCAGGTCCAAAACAGGCTCTCACAGTAGCTCTACATTAATTGTGGTGCAACCCCACCTACTCTCCAAAGGAAAAAAAAAAAATACCCACTTTCCTTTCACCACAGAGAAAGAGAATTCAGAAATGACCACAATTTGGAGAATATAAATCTCTCTCTCTCTCTCTGGCTAGGTATCTTCACACTAAAGCATCCTGAGATGGGGTATATGCAGAAGGAGATGGTGAAAGGGGGAGAGGAGGAGGCGACATGTTCAGAGAAGGAATTATGCAGAAGTTCACCTGCTGTTGTCACGATCAAGACATGGAGAGGTGCGGCTGCAACAGAATAGATACTTTAGCACAGAGAAGGAATGGATAAAGTGAAATATAAAGAAGGAAATCAGAAGTGACTTTCAACTGAAATATATTACTTATACACCAATACAGTATTCACTGAAAAAAGATGGAAATACAAATGAAATATAGCTCTATGCA
Source organism: Panthera uncia (assembly GCF_023721935.1). NCBI lineage: Eukaryota > Metazoa > Chordata > Mammalia > Carnivora > Felidae > Panthera > Panthera uncia. The sequence goes on along the minus strand of NC_064811.1, from coordinate 93,072,926 downwards.
AATGCGGAGAGAAGAGCAAGGTATGGGGGTTCACAGTGACTCCCAGTTCAGGGAACTGGGGATGTGATAAAATCGCTGGATTTGGATTTGTTGCCTTATTCAACACTGGTTGGGGGAAGGTCATGTAACAAAGTCTGAGTGTCCAGGGGAAGTTGCCAAACACCAAGGGGCATTGTAATAAAAATCACAGTCTTTGATTTGATGGACACAGTCTCCAAACTTTTCAGTCATACTTTTAATACTTTCAAAATAACGGTAATGCCCTTTTGGTCTTCTTCCAAAGAAATGCAAGCAGAAAAGGCACAATTTAAATAGCTTCAATGACAAACAGTAGCATCAACTATAAGGTAGAGCAGGTAACATTAATTACCTACTAGCAGGTAACAAAAAACTATGCTTTTTTTCAAGACTTTCATTCCCTGATTTGTGGTTTACTGTTCTCACTGGCCACACTGTCTAATCCCATTTTCTAGTCCTTTCATCATGCCTCTTCACCCTGAGTCTGCTTTTCCACAAAACCCTCCGTAAGTTTTCATATGATTCATTTGTGTTTTCAACACTTGACAATATACAAAGGGATACATGTTTAATGGACCAGAAATCCAGCCTTCCAAAACAGTTGTTCTGCCACTCAGAAAATAATTGTCTTCATCCAAAAGAATTTACCCTCATGTACCTTAAGAAACTGGGTTGTCTGAAATACATAAACAACTAAATTAACTGCTATAGGAATTTGATAAATATTGTCAAATGAGAAACAGTCTTGATTTCCTTGCCTTTCTAATGTCACCTTCCACTATTTGAGCTAATTACCTTCATAAGTGTTTTTGTTGACTTTTTTTTAGAGTAGTTTTAGATTCACAGCAAAATTGTCACCATGTTTTAATGAAAAGGGAGTCCTTTAAAAGATCACTCTCTTATAGGTTTGTAGCTCCTGTAATATATTTGAGCATAACATCACGAAGTGGCATTTAATTGTTGGCACTGGCTGTCATTAAAGGACTATAAAAATAATACCATTGAAATAATAACATTTAAAATGAATCACAAAGCTATTACTAGAAACTGAGCCTTATTTGTTAATTCATTATGCACTTATGAAATGGAGGAGAATTAAAAAATTCAAATTCTTTGCCCAAGCTTATGTTGGTACACTCATGACTGGTCTTGCTAGAAATGACTGTTTAGATTGTGAATCAGTAACACAATCCAAAGAACAGCAACAAAAATATTACTGTCAGCCTTTCTTTCGCCAGATATTGGCTGTATATACTGGGTGCAGAACAGGTTTTTTTTTTTTTTTTTAAGCACTGATACCTACTCTTTTGTAGTCATGGACATCAGTCATTGGAAAAATAGAGTAGAGGTTAAAGAAAATTACTAATACTGCTTTTGGTAGAAAGTGTGTCTTCTATTAATCTAAAAGCCCTTTATGGAATCAAATAGAACATTATACATAAAATTAGAGGCATATGCAAAAAACCGCTGACTTTATTATCCCCTTTATCTAAAAATCAACTATTCCTTACATTTTGGGCAGATTTGGAAGTGACTTAAGAATTCTGCCAATCAATTAAAGAAAAACTTAGTTCCCTAAAAACTATATAAAAATGACTACACGGGTGCCTGGTGTATAATGAACAAAATGAAAAAGAGAAATTATAGATGATATGATATAATGAATGTTATTCATATCCTTTAATATCATGGTAGCTTTCAAATACCATGACACTCAAAATCCTTGTGTTCAGTGTAATTACTCATCCCATTAGAGTCATCTGTGGCATTGCATTCAAATTCTAGAGACCTCACTAGATATAACCTAATAAAAATAACAAGTCAAATATTATCATTATGAATTATACTAGAGTGGTATTGTCACTTAAAGTATTCTGAATACATTCTGCTTAACTTATTTGAAATTTGTGAAGGATTTAGAAGGTGTATATGAGGGTTATATAAATACTAATAGCTATAATTTATTGAGTACGTATTCTTTCAAGGCAAAATGCTAATTATTTAAGAAGCATGGAATCCATAAAGCTCCCTTATCGGATCCATAATATAACTCATCCTATAAACTGAAACTTATAGATAAACTGAAATTATGTAAATAGATACTTTACATAACTTGCCCAGTGTCATATATGGAGTGTCAGGGCTGGGAACTGAATTCTGATTGGTCTGACTCCAAAGCACACTTTGGTTAGTGTTTGAATAACCAACATGTTATCTGCCTTCCACTGATTGTCTTCCAACTTCAAAAACAACAGAGAGGTGTGTTTCTTAAAAGTAGAGGTTAGATCTTACTTATCTATTTTCCTTAGTGCCTGACACAAGGTTTAGTACTTTGTAGAATTCAGCAATGTGTGAAGAATAAATAAGTGAATGGAAGAGATAAAAAAACATTTGAGAGAACTAGGTATATGTTAATTACCTAGATCTCCCTGGTAAGCAAAGCTTTATTAGGCAAAGTTGTCCCTTTCTAACAGTTTATATATAAAACAGACATATTTGGACTACTGGCGCTGGTAGAAAATGCCAATGCTAAGACCCCAACAACAGAGATTTAAATGTAATTAGTTTGAGTTGGGGGCCTGGGTATCAGTATTTTTTAAAGTTCTGAGGGGATTCTAATGTACAGCCAGCATTGAAAATTGTTTAGAATCAATGATCATGTTTGAAGTTTATAGAAAAATTGGCTTATTACAGACCAAGAGTTTAAACATCCTTATCTTAATAAGTGGTTAATTTTTAACCAGTGGATGATCTTGTTTCATCATAAGTAATTAACTAGAATTACTTATGGCATGTTTCTAGTTTTATACAACTGGTGTGTATATTGATGTACTTAAGCTGAATAGTTTATTGCCCTTCAGTAGTTAAAAGGTTTAAGGAATTCCTTTCTTAAGGTAAATTACTTATTCTGAAAACTGAAGTACTACCATAACACTTTGACTCCTGTAAATTCAGCTATTGATATTTAATCACACTTTGCCTAAAATAATCTTGTCACTCTGTAGGCTGGTATAGACTTCAAATATTTTATTGTGATTTCTAGATTCTGATCTATTATCCTTCAGTACTCTAGGTCCAAGACTCTTTTCCTCCTTAGCATTGTTGAGAAATCTGGTAGAAGAATGTAATATTATGTCTTTAGAATAATGATAGCTGTCAGACTTTAATTATCTCTTTTACACCTAAAAAAAGTTAGTAAATTTGGATGATGTTTAACTTGGTTTTTATTCACTTGAAATAACTCTTGTATCAGGAACTGCCTTTTACTTATTTAAAAAGGAAAAGAATATTATGATTATTTTCGATATCTATGTAACTAGTTTTAAATTCTATGAGCCTGTAGTAGAAAATTAGACTACAAGATCCCAAATTTTTAACTACAGTATCTTCGAATGCTTTTCTGAAAGGAGAATATTTTAGAATAATAAAAATAAGAAAGGATCCACCACTCAAAATAGTTCCAGGGATTATGGATAAGGAGTTTGGGATAATAATTTATATTAAAGTATTGCACGGATAAAATACAAGTGAGGCTTCTTTAAATGAAAATGGAAATGATTAAATGAAAAATATTTTTAAAGCTTTTATGTAGTTATAAAATTACTATACAAATTGAAACTACCAAAATGTAAGGGAAAAATCTTTTGCGAAGAGTGAAACAATTTAAAACTCCTTAAGCAAATTATTTTCTGCATAACTGAATTCTTACATCTTACGAACATCTTTAAGTATGTTCAAAATTATTAACTCTAAGTAATCCTACTTTTTAATGGGTTTATACAAAGACGCAGCATTTCATGCATAATGACTTATATATTATCTGGATAACTTTTAGAAGGTGACTGAGAACCTGACAGGTTGCATTAAAATTTCCCTTTTTGGTATACCCCTACTTCAAACAGTATATGAACTCTTCTATCTGTGTGATTCAAACATCTGTAAACATTATTTTAAATGCATGAATATGTGAGGAAAGGCATTTATTAAACTAGTCCGTTAACCTTAGAAAAACAGAACTTTCTAGAAAGCAAGTGATCCTGTCCCTCTTTTTAAAGATATCTTTCAGACAAAATGTGAACAGTAAGGAGGCCACTGGTATATTCTGGTTAGTTAGCAAGCTGTCTGATGCAATTCTACTAGTTATTTTAAAACAACAGTCAGTTTTTCTATGATGAATCCAACTCTTTGGGCAGGTTTGTTTGTGTAGATCGAGTCCATGTTGGACAAAGCAATGTTATTTACAAGTTTAAACAAAGGTCACTTCCCCTGTAAGCTAGCCATCAGCTAAAGCTACTGGACAAAGCTGTTATTTTCAAGCTCATCTCTTTTTACCTCTTGATCTGGATACATAATATTGATTTACTCACCCTGAATGAATAGGGCTGGAAGAAAGAGCCACGTTGTCTAAGTTCTCAGTGCCCCAGCTGAGACGATAAGAATTCCTTTCTGCTTCCTTGGCTAGAGTTGACACCTAAATACAAAGAACACGGGATTTAACAAAAATACTTTCTTCCAAGTGAATAAAATATAATGAACTCTAAAAAGTATCACAGGAAAGTGGTATTACCACGTTTTCATTTAAAAATATAAAACCGAGTCATTTAAAATGCATGTTTTATAATGCATTCCCATTTAAATTACACTGTTGACATAAGACCACATTTGTGAAATTGTCCTTAAAGATAGGTATTCCCATCTATTTCTCTATATCCAACCAGCCAAAACTGATAAAATCACATCTAAGATTAAAATATTTCATAATTGCCTCTCCCTGTTTTCTGGGAACTGAAAACAATTTTAAATATAAGGTAAATATAATATCTTTACCTGTACCTTTCATTTTATACCTTAAATGCATCCTATCTCACTTTTTCCTTTAACAGATATTTTATAAAGAAATCGATTTAATGTATAATCTCCACAGAAGTATTAACATGCAGCATTATCACTTTGGAAAAGTCCTCAGACTCTTATCCTAGCTTGTCAACCACATTAAAAGGATTTTCTTTACACACAAAAAAACTTTCTCTGGACATCTTCAGCAACCAGTAATGTTCAAAAGCTCTCCAGAAAGTTGAAACGTCAAAGTAAAAAGTCACGTACCTGGTGACTGGGGATGACAACCGTGTCGTCAATCATGGCACTGTCCCTCAGGTAAGAGGCATGGCTCAGGGTGTGAGACCTGTCGGAACTGAAGGATCGAAGGCTGGTAGGTTGGCAGGAGGCCATGGTCATGTACCAACGGCAGTGGCAGGGTTGGGAGGATGGAAGGATGAGCCGAGCAGGAGAGTGAAAAAAGCCTGCTATTAGCTAACAGTGCAACTTCCAGGGGGACATTAATCGCAACCATGGGAGAAGGAAACCCAGGTCTCTGTGTTGCCCTACCTTTCTGTCCAACAACTAAACTAACACATCTTTTGACTGGTTCCTACCACTCAATGGCAAGGGCACAAGGGAATCCAGAAGTGAAAATTTGATCCTTCTAATCTGATTTATTTTCCTCCCAGAAGTGTTTGAAACCAGCCACTGTAGTTCACTTACTGCCAGGACAAGAAATTCACACAGGAAATAATGCCAGAATAGGTTGCTTAAGTCTGTGTTAAATGTTAATCTCCCTGCAACTAAGAAAAATATTAGGGGGGGCGGGGAATAGACCACCCTCAGAGAGAACAAAATGAAAGCACAGGTTTCATTTTCTCTCATTTTTCCATTCTTTCCATGCTTCATTCTCCTCCTCTCCAACTGTGAATGACTCAACACTGGTGCACTCCCCTGGAAGGTACAGAGTGAAATGAACTGTGACCAGATGCATGCTTCCTGCGGAAGTGGAGTTCCTCTTGTTTGTCTCTGGTGTCTCCAACAATGCTATTTCAAAGGGCAGCATTGTTCCCTTTGCATGTCCTCTGTGTGGTGAGTGAAGCACCAAAGAGTGCCGGTTGCTGTGGCGATGAGATGCAAGAGCACAAGAAACCGTTTCTAAGCACCAACCAGAACACAGACACATCTGCCAGCACAAAAACAAACTGCCAGTGGACACAACCGAAAAATGAGGCTTGCTTTCAAAATGGGATTTAGGCCTTGATAATTGATGCTGTATATTTTTGATAAATCTGAATTTCAAACTTCGGAATGATATATGCAAATGTGATGGGTAAAACTTGACATTTGCATAAGTGCAATTCATTCCTTCCTAATCAATTTGCACAATCAAATGACAAATAGATTGAGATCTCATATAAGCTCATATATTTTATACGTGTTAGTCTAAGAATTAAATATCTGTATTCAAAACATTAGCCCAAAGCCCATAGGGAAAAATAGAGATATGCAAGCTTTCACAATATTTATAGAAGCAAAGTTTCATTTACTTTCAGCTAGTAGGCATTTGGCCAGTGAAGCACTGTAGAATTATGGACTAAATGTCAGGTTAGCATATTTCTGAGCAAAAACTATTTTCATTTTGCAAATATACCTATTTCTGTAAGCCTTATACTGTCATTTTTATGAAGTGCCAATATAGCCAACTTCAATTATCTTTGAGGAAATCATCATTTGGTAGATAATTCATAGGAAGTTAGGGCCTTCACCCTCTTATCCTGCTATAGGTTTTATGCCCCTAAAATAGACCTGGAATATCAGAGGGTAAAGTGACGTGAAGCAAAGCAGCTGATTGTCGGATCCTACATAAATGTGTGTTTATAATACAAAGAAATCTAATTTGGGAATTCACTATTTTGTGTTATATAGGCTCTCGAAGATTCAGGCTCCAGACACAGCAAAGGCAGTAACAGCCCGGACACCTTAGTGAACCCATCCATAGGGGTTTTAGTCCTGGCAGCTGATATTGGGGCTGGTTTTACAGTTGTGCAGTTGGGATTTCGATGGTGCACTTCACAAACAGGCTGCAGGCTACTATGATTAACTTTGGCCTAACCTTGAATTTGAGGATGAAAAGAGATTAAATTATTGGGGGAAAGGATCTGTAATCTCAGCAAAAGCTCGTCTCAACTGCTGAGTAAATTTTTTTTTCCCTGCTTTAAATCATGAAGATAGCTAAGATCCACTTGTATATGTTTTGTACCAGGCAGCAAGAGATACATAGGTCTTAATTCTACTTTGCTTTATTTTGTTTTGAATTTTGCCAAGAGAAGGGAAAAAGGAGGTGTGAAGGATCACCTTCCTGAAATGATAGGTCTGTCTATAGGGTCAACCATCTTCCCCTGTCAGGTTCTTACCCTGCTCAGATTTGTTGATTACATTAGCTCTATCCATGGCTTTAGAATTCAGAGCTCCAAGTTGTAACTTTACACATGTAAATGTACTAGATCTATATGAATGAATAGTGCAAAAGGAGCAAGAGGCATTGAGGTACAGGATTAGACATGCCTGCTCACAACAGCGAGTAGAGACTCTGGCAGTAGGTAGAATTGACTCCTAAATGCGACACTGGAATAGCGGAAACACAGGTCTCAAAGAGAAAGTGGAAATTTAGCTTGGATGGGAACAAACTGGCAATAAAGGTACATGAAATAAGACCTAGTGGCATAACTGCCACCACTATAAAGGTCTGAACTTTGAAAGAAGGCAGTTGGGTCTCAATTGCCACACTCAGGGTGATACTATAACTCGGTGGATGTCTGTCTGCTTGGGAATGAAGCCTTAAAGAACTCATTTGGCTGCAAGCACAGAGCTGCATTTTGCAATCTATGCATCAGTAATAAAGGAGGATTGTTTTGATATCTATCTACTTGATACCTGGGTCTATCTCTTAACTGGTTTGAATCAGAGGGCCAAAAGAGTACTGGTGTTTTTTGTTTTGTTTTGTTTTTTATCTTTCCTAAAGCCTCAACAGAAAAGAAATACAGAAGGAGAAGAAAAAAACAAAAGAGATACAGTTGACTTACAACCAAAAATGAGATTAGTGTAGAGAGAGAAAAATATTAGCATATTGAAACAGAGAGTAAGAAAAGTTGGAGAGACAGAGGGAGGGAGAATGAATGAGTGAGAACGAGGTCCAAATATCTCTATGATTTTATTCTGTCTTACTGTTTGCTGCCTTCTAAAATGCTAACTGGGTGTTCAATCAACGTTTATAGTTTCTAACTGCTCTTGTCTCTGATATATAGAATTTACTTAAATAAATAAAATTAGAATATTCCAACAGTGGAGAAATTATTCTAGTGAAATAATGACCAGCACAAATGTCTGGAATAATTCAAGTCTCTACCCTGACTGAAAACATTACAAACAGGTTTAAATGTTTTACAATTCATTTTTGTCATAAATTCAGAGGTCATGCCATTCAGTTAATAAGGTCAAAATAACACGTATCCATAGAAGTGTGAATTTTTACTTGCTGTTCAGCTAGGGATTGTGCCAAAAGTTCTGTTATGGTCTTAAATTTATACTTTTTTCCATTATAGTAAACTACTTTATGGACATGATAGGTAGTATCAAAGTCTGTAATTTCACTGAAAAATGTAATAATTACTATCTTAGTATGCTGTACTATTAGACAGTCAATTAATGAAGTTTTTCAACCCTACTGAACAAGTGAATATCCAAAAATGTTTATGCTCTATGTGCTTTATTGTCTGTAAAAGCTTCTGTGGTTCATTGTTACTCAGTGTTTTACATTAAATTTAAATAGCATTTTTAATTTAAAACAATAATACTATGGACACAACATATAATCAGAATTTGGATATATTTTTAGGAATGTACATTAAATTGTACTTATTTTTGCTCTCCTGCATCCAGGTACATTTTAGGCATCAGAATCGTTTTTCTACCATCTTCAACTACACATAAGGCTGACTAGGTTCCTTTGGAGAAGCCATGCTAATGTTTTATCAGCCACAAGGTGGAGCTGTGATGTTAACACAAAATCATACCAGGGGCATGTCATAGACTTTTATTCTAGTAATATATTTACCCTTCTAGCTTAGTTATTCAATACATCAAAATTCTAATTTGAGAATAAATCCATAATTCTAGAATATAAGCACCCCTTGCCAACACACACACACACACACACACACACACACACACACGAAAAGTGAGCAAGGAAATGTGGATGTATCCAGGAGGATCATGTTTTCATGCTATTTAATACCTACCTGGGCATGGTACTATTGAAAGCATACCAAATAAATAATGAAAAGTAAAAATGGTTACAAAAAAAAAAGAAAGAAAATTTCCACTTAACTGCCTAAGCAAAATTAAAAAAAACAAAATCAGTGAAACAAGAATTCCATGAAAATGAGATGTTGCCTGTAATTCCATGTTGGAGATCATGAATACAATCTGGGGTCCCATAAATGCAAGTGTGGACCTAGAGAACTGACCATGACTTATTCATTTTATTGCCTCATCTTAAATGCTGATAAGTGTTCAGTTTAAGAGGAATCATTAAACCTTTGACCCCTGTTTTATAGATAGTATTGTTCCAAATTTTTCTTAACCTGGTACTTTCAAAGAAAGAAAAAGAATCAGATCAAGAATTTATTCTTAGAAGGGGCGCCTGGGTGGCGCAGTCGGTTAAGCGTCCGACTTCAGCCAGGTCACGATCTCGCGGTCCGTGAGTTCGAGCCCCGCGTCAGGCTCTGGGCTGATGGCTCGGAGCCTGGAGCCTGTTTCCGATTCTGTGTCTCCCTCTCTCTCTGACCCTCCCCCGTTCATGCTCTGTCTCTCTCTGTCCCAAAAATAAATAAAAAACGTTGAAAAAAAAATTTAAAAAAAAAAAAGAATTTATTCTTAGTAAAATAGAACAGGCTGAAAATAAAGGTTTTTTTTTTTCCTCTGACAGTGATATGATTATGTATAGATTATTATGAATCTGTGCAAAGCCATAAACATTTTATTTTTTTGAAATCTCAAGTCTTTTATTAAGAAACTTCAGATTGTGATGTCCAAATATACCAGGATGTCAGAATCCAATTATAAAACACTGGCTCCATCATGAGCATTCCCACTCTCGTCCCTGAGTGCTCCTCCTTCTGCCTCTTGACCCCATGGACCCCCCTCTACCTATGTCATTGAAGCCAAGGGGTCATTCTAATCTTCTTCCTCTTCTTCACCCACTCCGTGAAATCTGTCACCAAATCTGCCTAGTTTCACCTCATAGATAGGCTCTATCTATGACAAATTTGAATTTGTCATTTCCCAATTTCTCTCCATGATCACTACCACCAGGGTTAAAGTTCAAATCCTCTCTTAACAGCTTCAATTAATATTACTGCACTAGTTTGTCAGGTGGTCACAACTGCCAGGTTTAGCCCTTTGACAACTTCTCCCTAAAATTCACCCTTAATCTCACAGTCAGAGGGATCCACCCAAAATGTAGACAAGATCTCCCCTCCTTCACACTTATACTCTAGCAACACCGCACTATACTCTCTCACACACCATAGGCCTTTGCTCATGATCTCATTAACGCTTCAAATGCCTTTCCCACTCTTCTTCACCATCATTAGCCATCACTGTGTTTCAGTTTAGGCTCATCTCCTCCAGGAAGCCTGAGCGCTGAGGTTTCAATTGCATTCTGTGGGTACCACAGCCCAGTCTCTCTCACATCCCATTCGACTATGATTTTAGCAATTGTGTCCTAGTCATGTTTGTACCTCTAGCAACTACCACAAAGCCAGCCCAGAAAGGCACTCACTACATGCATATTGAATTGTTTAAGAGAAAAAATAGGGAGGAGGCATTGATGCTCAAGGAAAAACCCCCAAGAAAACTTGTTTTTGCTAATTATCCATTTAGAATTGACTACGTTTTAAAGTATTTATTTCCTAGGGGCACCTGAGTGACTCAGTCAGTTAAGCGTCCAACTCTCGATTTCGGCTCAGGTCATGATCTCATGGTTTGTTGAGATCAAGCCCCACATACGGCTCTGTGCTGACAGCATGGAGCCTGCCTGGGACACTTTCTCTCTCTCTCTCTCTCTCTCTCTCTCTCTCTCTCTCTCTGCCCCTTCCCCACTCATTCTCTCTCTCTCAAAATAAACAAACATTTAAAAAATTAACTGTAAAATGTCTATTTCTTAGACTCCGTATATGTTAACTATAGCTTAGCAAACAGCCAAGATTAAAACTACAAACCTAAGATTATTGATTAGTGAAAAACACGCTATGTGGACAACCATATGCTTAACCTAAATTGGCAGTCATTCTTTTGATGAGGTACCTTGGAATGTTCTTCTGCTTGCCTCAAAAAATAACCAACACCAGTTATGCTAGTAAGTAACAGTCAGAAAATAACACTGATTTTATACTTCAGAGTATTATATGAACCTCTTCAGATTTGTCTACAAAACCTATGCTCCTTCATATTTTTCTCAGATTGCTTTTTGTATTCAAGTTCTTGGAGGATTGTGGTCTCATTATTTTTCATGAAGAAGTCAGTTTCAGGCACAGGTTCCTTCTGAATTTACTTCTTTTTAATCCTTCTTCACAACATATTCCTATTCACAGAAATTATGGCACTAACAAAAACACTCAAGGAAACTGCATGTGTCTGCAATTGCCACGTAGTAAGCCTGTCCATAAGGTAAAACTGGCCTTTTTATTTGCCTAGAGAAAAAAGTGGCAAATAACTAAAACACTACATTGAAAAGTAGAGATTTCTTTACTTATCATTTCTCTGCTTTTTACTGGTCATTTGACTTTTACTAAGTAACTTAATCTCTTTCGACTCAGTTTCCTGTTCTTTAAAATAGGCACTTAAAGTTGCTCAAGGGGTGTGCCTGGGTGCCTCTGACTCTTGATTTTAGCTCAGGTCATGAGCTGATTTCACAGTTCATGAGATGGAGCCCTGCATTGGGCTCCGTGCTGTCAGCACAGAACCTGCTTAGGATTCTCTCTCTCCCCCTTTCTCTCTCCCTCTCCTCTGCTCTCTCTCACTCTCTTTCAAATAATAAATAAACTTAAAGAAAAAGCTGCTCAAGAACGCAGTAAGGTAACATGCTCAGAGTTGTTATGTGCAGTCCCTGTTTAGGTATCAATAATTATGTCTACTTTTTTATTATTATCATGAAAAAGTGTTGCATTCCCTCCTAGCTGACATCAAATGTAAGCTTTAGGTGAATACCTGTCTGAGCGGGCTCCCTCCAAGCTGTATCGCAGGTAATTCATACCATCCAGGAACTGGCTGCTGGGTAGAGAGTCATCACCCAGCTCTTTCAGATCCTCGGGCCTTAGGTATTCTCCTCCATCACCTGTCATTGTGTCATCACCTTGAAGCAACCAGAGAAAGACAAAGCATTATGCATTGAATGTAATATTAACTACAAAATAGGAGGATTGTGGAAAATACCAGCATAATAGCACTGACATCACTGAAACACCACACACCAAAGAAAACAACGCATGCAATTAAAAAGTGATAAAACTTAGAGAAACAATATTTGACCCGCTTCTATCGCTTACCAAGAAGAAATAATTACCCGAATTCTAATTCTCTTAATATCAGTCAGTTCTCTTTACTCATTTCTTCATCACTCATTTCTTTACTCACTTTCTTTAGCTGGCTTATAGCTTATATTATTTAACTTAGTACAATATGTAGGCTGCTTAACTTCTACACACAGTTCCAATAATTTTGTACATGATGTCCAGCATTAACATTCTCTTCATGTCATTGGCAATATGCTAAGTAATATCTACTTCTCTAAAACAAATCTGTGGTATATTAAAGGAAGGGATATAATTTATAAGATTAGCAAGGTATGCACATTAGGGAAAGAACACCAGAACAATGTGAACAGATTGTGACATTTTAATAAACAACCTTGAATTTAATTTTAAAAACATTGGAGAGCATAAAAAGTATGTTTTGTTGGAAACTAGATGGCTTCCCAAAGGTGAACTATAGGGAAAAAAGTGAATTAAGTAACTAAGTTGTAGCAGAAAGAGATGACTAAGTGTGGTGGCTCATATTTAGAAGCCCAAATGTTAAGGGTACATCCCCTGCCCGTGATTAGGAATAGAATGCTTTCAACAATATCTTTTTCAGGTAATTCAATAAATAATACCCCATTCACAGAAATGTTCTATATGCCATTAACATGCTGAGATGGAGAAATAAAGAATATAGCTGAGAGAAACTGTCTTTGAGGACTCTGAGACACTAATCACACACTTTAAGCCTCATAATCTATGTAAAGGAAAACTTGAAAGAATGGACTTTATTCCTACAACTAAGTTAAATATTGTTTTATTCTCATTTGTTTCAAATAATTGTTCCAAATCAACACTAATTTATAGAGATACAGCATTAAAGAATTGTAAGAAGGGTGGGTCTTTGACATTTCATTATTTGTCTGTATATATGATTTTAAGATCTCAGATTATTAGGTCTCTAAATTACTTAAAGCTGATGACAGACTGAAAAAAAAAAGATCTTTCAGTAAATAGGGACGTAACTTATTCACCATTAGATTTTTGTCTTAAAATCAATGCATTTAACATTTGACAGTTACAAGTTTCATCATTAAAAATATTTTCATGGCTCTTTCAGGGACACCATTAGATTTTTATTGAGTTTTAGCACTCTGAGTTAGGATACCCAGAGTATTATTAAAAATTGAGTCTTTAAGGGCACCTGGGTGGTTGAGTTGGTTAAGCATCCAACTCTTGATTTTGGCTCAGGTCATGATCTTACGGTTTGTGAGTTCAAGTCCCACATCAGTTTCTGTGCTGACCATGTGGAGCTTGCTAAGGATTCTGTCTCCTTCTCTCTCTGCCCCTCCTCCATTTGCTTTTTGTATCTTTCTCAAAAATAAAGAGAAATGAAACTTTCAAGATAAAATGAAAATTGAGTCTTTAGAATTGGACAGACCTGGGTTCAAATTCTGATTCTGTTATTACTGGCTTATTAATGTTCCAGAGCCTCAGTTTCCACAACTAGTAAATGGGAATGATACTAATAATCTATCACATATACTAGTTATATGAGTTAAATAACACATAAAAATGTGTAATAAAATGCCAGAGTATAATAACTGCTAGCTATTGCTTCTACTAATACAAAATGGTGAACGTATTACACATTGAGCTAAATTTCATTTATGCAAAAATATTTTTAAATATATGTATTATAAAGAAATAGAATTTTATTGTTTAAAAAATCATAAATCTGATAGCTCTAAGGAAAACATGAGTAAAGTTTTTGAAATTATGTTTGTTAAAGTGGTCTCCACCCCACCTCCAGCCCTTACATATATTTTCCTCTTCAAAGTGTTCCCTCACAAAGCAAGATGTAACAACAGATAAATAACAATATAGTCAAACACAAAATGCATGATGTTTGTCAACTTTAAGAACTAAAAAGGTCAGGGGTGCCTGGGTGGCTCGGTTGGTTGAGCATCTGACTCTTGATTGCAGCTCAGGTCATGATCCCATGGGATCGAGCTCTGCATCGAGGTCCACGCTGAGCATGGAGCCTGCTTAAGGTTCTCTCTCCCCATCTGCCCCTCTCCCTCCCTCTCTTTCTCTTAAAAAAAAAAAAAAAAAAAAAAAAGAAGAAGAAGCCCAAAAGGTCAGAAGAGAGAGAGATCACTTTAGGATGATGTGGTAGGTTCAGTAGTCTCCTTCCTAAAATTTCATGTCCATTTGGAACCTGAGGATGTGGCATTATTTGGAGATATGTCCTTTACAGACATAACTAAGTTAAGGACCGAGATGAGATAATACTGGATAAATCCAATGTGAACATTCATATAAGAGAGAAAGAGACACAGAGGAGAATGCCATGTGAAGGCATGCCATGTGAAGGTTGAAGCAATGTGTCTAAAAACCAAGGGATGAACACCAAGAATCACTGACAGCTACTAGAAGCTGGAGGAGACAAGAAAGACTCTTCCCTAGAGCCATTGGAGGTTAGTATGGCCCCACCATAGACTTTTCACTCCCAGAACTGTGAGAGAATAGGTTTGAGCCACTAAGTTTGTAGTAATTTCTTGTGGTATTCCTCGGAAATTCAGTAAAGCTGTTGAAGCACTCACTGAAGAAAGAATTGAAACTGATTATTTGTTCGGGCTCAGTTTTCATGGGCAGAGATTGTCAGTACTTCAGGAGAGAGGCTCATGTGTAAGGGGTCATGGAGGGCAGTAAAAACAATATGAAAGAGTAATAATCATCACTTATTTAGAGAATACTATGTGAAATAACTTGGCAATAGTACACGTTCATGTTGGTGAGCAATGGCAAACAGTCCAGAAAGAGAGTGTCTGAACATAGTGATAAAATCAAGAAGCTCAGACATTTTGTTATAGGCCTTGTAGGATTTATTTGTTCCTCCTATTTCCCCCTCTCTTGTATGATTGGTACATTTTTACATAGGAGTGCCTTTATAAGTCAACTAAGTTGGGTGCCCCTTTGTTTATTTCTGGGGGAAAAGATTGTAAGATTAATTCTAAGAATTGGTGTACCGAAACACAGGCTTTGTCTGGTTTGGCTATAAGCCTAAATTCATTCCAGAAAAAAAAAGTACGCAAGTTTTGTTAACATTCGGGAAGTCTACTCTTATTTATGCAAAGGTGAAGGGAATAGCTGGATGCAGAATCTGTCATGTAATACAAGGAAGAAGTGAACAGCCTCACAAAGTGTCAAGTGTTCACAGCAGAAGTGTGTCCAATGGAGATAATAGCTGATGCCTCTACACTGCATCATAACACTGCCCTTCTGGAGTTCTCTTGATTATTATTAGTACACATCATTCCAGAGAGCCAGTGGAGAAGTTTGTACAAACCATCCAAACACAGGAATATACGGGGAAAAAACTTTTTTTACTTAAAAAAAAAAGGAAACAATTGTTTGAGTATGTGGGACGGGAGTCATGTTTCTACAGGTATTTTAGTTACATAAGTGTTAGGACCCCTGAGCCCCACTATATAACTTACTGCTGTGGAGCTGAGTCAGCAAAGGCGGGGATCAGCTCATGATCCTATGAAGATGTAGAGGATTACTCTTACAGCTCTGTTTTCGTCTGCACAGTACGATACTCTCGGACTGAATTCTCATTTCCACCTTTTCCTCCCATTTGCCTGCCATGTTGCTCCACCAGGACTTATTTATAATATGACTGAGCTATTATAGCAGCTTTCATACTGGGCTTACATTCCCCATCCAGCACTTAATGGCTGTGTGCTGTTGAGCAAACTACTTAATGTGTTTAAGTCTTAGTCCTCTCATGTTCAGGTGAGCCCTTCCTCACCTGAAAAACAATGAGGGGAAATCCATAGCCTATCTCATGTGGATGCCATGGGGAGTAAATGAGATAATGCACCTAGCATTGTAGATGCTTAGCAAATATTTTCTCTTCCATCAAATATCTCCTTCCTTCCAATTTCTTCCTAATACACTCGTTTAGTGTATCATGGCTGGCTTAATCTTTGTAAAGATTAGATATGTTTCACTCATTAATCAAAATTTTTAATATGTCCTAATTTCCCAGACTTTTCAGTTAATAATTCAACCATTCCACAGCGAAGCCCGATATGTTTTAATGCATTAGCCAAACCGAATGACTGGATTATTTTGCCACTCTGTGTCTCTCTCTTGCACTTTCCTATCTCAGGACCTTCCATACTTCCACACTCCTTCTCTACTCTCTAAAATCTGTGTCACCTTCCTATTGATCTCTCCATTTCAGCAAGTCCACGGCACTGTGCCAGGTCTCTCCTCCTGACCTTCCAGGACAGATATGAACAGTGATGGGATAGTGCCTGCAGTTACACTTCATTTAACTTCTACATTATCTCTCCATATATGTTTCTAACGGCATGCCCTATGCCCACCTTTGATTCCCCCGTGGTACAGGGATAGAACTTTATAGACGATAACATCACTTTTACTATCTGTGGACTGGATTCATGAGTGGATATCCTGATTGCTATAACAAGTTAGCTTGAAAGGACATCTACACTTGGCTTGAATATCCTTTTGAATTTTGAAACACTACTATCAAAACAGATTTTTTAAAAAGGCAGGAATTGACTAATACCTTCAAAACACACGTGGCTGCACCTCGTCCATATGGATAATAGGTTCCACAAAAACATTTTAAGCACACAAAACATTAAAGGGTTGGCAATGTCAACCAGCCAAGTTTCTTTATACTAATTCTTGCACTAAAAGTTACTTCACAATACTCAAATACTGTATATCCTACACATAAAAATTATTCAGCTTGAATTTCTTTCTCGGAAAAAAATGTTACTAAGCGTTTGGCTATGTCTAAAAAAAAAGAAAGCTTCTTCTCTCACTGTAAAAGATATTCTTGATCATTAGCCAATATTTCTCTCAAATCAAGACTTTTATCACTAATAACTCTTAATCTATAAGTGTTTTAACAAAAGTACACAAGATGTTATAGCTACATCTTACATTATGCAATGAGCAGCTCCAAGAAGCTGTTTCACATAAATGGAATTTCTATAAACCCACTAAGTACTCTGAATGCATTAGCTATCAGAATTATTTAATAATTATGTAGGAAATAAGGAAATTAAATAATCACTAATTTATTTGATCTATAAATTCAGATTTTCATGTAGCAGATTTGCTTAAAGTGGTGCCAAATGTACCTTGAATCTTTCTCAGTGGATAGAATATCTTATTCATTTTTCCCTATATGCCAAAGCTGCCCTAAATCATTTTAAGAGTTACTTTTTCTTTATTCCTAGCTACCTTCATAAATCACATAATAGCTATCCATTTCATATATTTTTAGCCATATCTAAAACTTATCTCCATCCAAGAAGGATATGAAATACAATCAGTCAAATCATCTTAGTTTTAACAGGTTCATGCTAGTTAAATGTCAACTTATCAAAGAATCATTTTTTTTCTCTGAATTTGTATTCTAACAAGAGACCTAGTTACGGAAAAATATTTATATATAATGCTCATTAGGTAATTTAATTCTACTAATAGGTCTCAACAATTTAATTCTAATAATAGGTAGCAAACTCATTAGTAGTAAAAGCAGGTTATGGCTTTAAGCTTCCAAGTTAATAAAATCCACACACTCACATGCACACATACACAACTCCATCCGTATTAGACATGTTATTTCAAAAGAAACAGATTAGTATTAGGCACCCAGATTTAAATAGCAGGGAAGTTGCTTCTCTCCAGTTAAGAAAAATTAAAAGCAAAAAAAAGCTTTCACTCCAATCCCTTCCTCTAAAGATACCTGAATCACTAAGCGCTTCCCCATCAATAAAGTTGTCACCGAACTGTTTAAAAGCTGTTAAGAAAGATGACCCCAGAAAACAAAATATGATGCGCATATATGGATGCTGAAAATTAGCTGGCAAGTGTTAGGAAGGAACACAACATTATTATAATACTTGGAACTACTACCTTTGGCCATTATTTATTTATACTAATACAGTGACCAAACGTGCTCAGTCTTGTCGTAAGTTCTTACAAAAGCTGAGATACGTCGGTGCCTGTTACCAGTAGGTGAACAAATTGGTTCCAAATAACATCTCAAGTGAAGTTTTACTTTATGGTTCTATCTTGAGGAACCTAAAAATCTGCTTCTAATATTTCTTAGTAAAAGCAGTTATTATTGACACAAGTACTACGATCTATGGCAATAATTTTTCAAACATATACATTTGACCAAAAGCTGTACTATTGAAATTTGGTTGCATGCTTCATTACGTACCTCATTAGCTGCATGCATGATTTTTTGGCAGCGATATTTTTGTTCAAGGAAAGTCAGCTGCTCTAACTGAAGTGGAGGTAGGGAGCAACACACTCCCTACCCCACTGGTATTACATTCCAATACCTCATCCTCCCGCCAGGCAGACCCTGGTGCTCCTTTTAGAGCCCTAGCCTCTCACACTTTGAAATCCACCACCTTAGACATTTTTTATCAACTCTAAGACTATATAGGACATATGCGATGACTTAATCAAATTCTTATGTTGAATTAGTATGACTTACTAATTTTAACCTTATCTAAGCCTCCTTTCCTCTGGACTTAAAATATATTCTGTTCATAGGAACCAATCAGAAACAGAGATTGCTCGAGATACCATTGAGAAAGTATACTTTTAAGGGCTTTAAGAGTAACTTTGAAAGTGTATTTTAACATAATTAAAACATACATTAATAATAATTGTATTATCAGGCAGATTTTTTTTCCACAGTTGGCCAATTTCCAGTGCCTTTCCACTTTTTCAGTCCTGTCATTTAGTAACACATTAAAGATAATACCCATTGAAAAAACAGACTAATTGCTATCCTCTCTGCCCCAAATGGCAAAAGTGTATGTTCTGAAACAAGGGTGAAAAAGTGATTTTAAATGTTAAGATGCTGTCACTCATACTCACTGCACCAGCTTAGTCCCTGAGAAAAAGGATGGCTTGCTTGTCTTTGTGTAAGAGAGTGACAGATGTCACAGAAACTGAATAAAATTCTTACCCTCTTCATCAGAAACATCAAGAACCTCAGTCATCGTCTCAGGAACATTTAGCTTGTGTTTTTCCGTAATAGTCTGCAAAGGAAAAAAAAATCATTAATATGCAAGTTAAATTCCAACACAAGAGCAAAAGAATCACCGAGGAGGTCACATGGACAGCCTCAGCAAGCCATCCGTCCCTGGGCATTTCATCTTCCCACATGCATGTTTGGAAGCTTCTTTTCTTATTCTCTTTCATGAAAATTCCTTTGTTCTTTCTGAAGGTATACGATCATTGACTCCAGTGAAGTTGTACAAGAGGAAGTTCATTATTCTGAGTACCTTTTTGAAAATAAATTCTTTAGCAATGGCATTAATAATTAGTCATATTGAGAAAGCAGATTAACGTTTTCAGGGCCTCCCTAAAACAAACTGAGTGATGTCTCCAGAAAAGCTTTAAAAAGAAGCAATGAACATATGTAATTTGTTAAAAACAAAGCCATCGGAAAAGAAGTTGCAAACAAGGTGAAAGACAAACTGGGCAGAAAATGTGACGCATCTCTTCTGGGACCAGAGGATCCATGGGTCTACGGTTCTGGTTTGTCGCTTGTATGCCTTCCACCAAAGCACTCCAGGGCTGTCAGGGCCACTGCCTGCCATTCCTGATAGGCAATGGAAGGTTAAGAGGCCAGGTTCTGAAGACTGGCTACCTGGGTTCAAATTCTAACTTCATCATTTATTAGCTATGAGGCACAATTTCCCTGATATCTCTGTGCCTCAATTTTCTCATGTGTAAAACAGGGATAATAATACTAGTTCGCAAAACTGTTATGAAGATTAAGTGAAATAATGTAAATAAGAGTTCTAAGAACAGTGCTTGGAGCATGTTAGTACTCAAATACCTGCAGGCATAACATCATTATTATAACTGTAATTCAATATTAAATTCATCCTAAAACTGAAGAGGCTCTGAAGTTTTTAGTCATTCAAGGCACTCAAGAAACATTTAGAATGCCTACTGCATACCAGGCACTGTTTCAGACATGAAGGATATTACATAGTTAAAAAAAAAAAAAGACAAAAATTCAATCTCACTACTTGAAATATCACCTAAAGACAGTCAAGTCTCAAGCTCATATCTCTAGTGTCTGCACTGAAAATGTATTAAGTGCATCGACTGGCATTTTAACAGGAACTCTAAGTCAAATTTTTAATTAAAGCCACTAAAATACAATAATAAACAGCTTGTCTCGGGATGTTAAACTTTGCTACATAAAGAACAGACTTGTTTTAATGGCTCCAATGACCCTATCACCAGTTCTTTTCTTTCCCAAAGCAGTAGAGAACTTCAAATATGTTTACAGGGTAAGTCAACTAATTTGAAAATATATTCACATATACATGTATATCTGTGTGTCTAGAGGGACTGATGAACTCACAATGCGATACTACCTGCCCTTTCAGTGGTCCTGTATCTCCTCCGAGAAAAAGCAAGACGAAGTGGCCCAGAAGAGCCAGGTATTGTAGAAAGGAGAGGCAGGGAGGCCTCATCTCTCACTCCATGTCACAGTCATGTTCACAGGTAACGTTCTCTTATACCTCTAAGTTTTTCCATGTGTTCTTTCCTCTACCAGAAACATTCTTCTCCCTCTTTTCTTGGGCTCATATTAGAAGTAACTTCCATGGAGAAACATTCCCCAATCCGCCCTAATGAATTTTTTTTAACTGTGACTATCTGCTGTTATGTACTGTTACAACTACATCATACACAGCTGTATGTGCCTTTATCTGCTCCCACAGAAGAGCGTGGGTCATTAACGATATGATTGTTTCCACAGAACCTGAAACATAGTTAAGTGCTTCTCAAATATACACTGAATAAACCAATGATACACAATTATGCAAAATATGTTTTAAATCCACATAACCACTGAATAGACTTTCTTTTGGGTGACAAAACAGTTAAAGAATGGGAAGAAACTGAGAAGTAAGTCTCATGTCATCCCAATGAAGCCACAGTCGAAGATTAAACTACTAAATTCAGCTTTCCTGCATGTTGCAGATGGTGTTTAAAGAATTCCATAATGTCTTATTCACCAAAAACAAACTAAACTTTAGGAAAAACAAAAGCACCCATTCAAAATTCTGGATAATAACAGGTGGTCAATAAATATTTGTTAAATGAACAAACTTAAGAGGACTATCATCTACTTATTTCTATATTAGTTTATAAATTTAACATGAATAGACTAAAACCTATGTTTTATATCAAAGGTTTTCAACTGTAGCTGCTAATTAAAATCAGAGAAAATTTTAAAGCACTGTCACTTGGATCCCATTACAGAACAATTAAATAAGAACCCCTGAGGGCCCAGCTATGAGTATTTTTATTTTTATTATTTTTTAAGTTTATTTATTTTGAGGGAAATTGAGAGAGACAGAGAGAGCATGCAATTGAGCAGGGTTGGGGAAGAGAGAGAGAGAGAGAGAGAGAGAGACAGACAGATAAGAGAGAGAGAGAGGATCCCAAGCAGGCTTTGTAATCATGGTACAGAACCTGACAGAGGGGCTCTATCTCACAAACTGTGAGATCGTGAGTTTAACTCAAGAGTCAGAGTTCTACTGACTAAACCATCCAAGTGCCCCAACTATGAGTATGTTTAAAAAGCTGTTCAGATGGGTCTATTGTGAGCTCAAAATGGAACCCATTTGGAGAAGGGTATAAACTGCAAAAAGTGATTTGCATTTAAAATAGAGGAAAGAGACAGTGACATCCTATTAAACTATGATATTCTATTAATTTTTAAATAAGATTCTCAGTGTAAATGATTTAAAAATGTGAAGGGATATCTACTATACTAGACTACACCAGAAAGTTTATTTTGCAGAAATGTTCTAGAGTATTTGCCCTTCAGAGGTCATGTTCCACAAGAGGATGCTTCTGTATTTGAAAATAAGTGACAGAAATATTTTTTAAATGATAAAGTTAACTTGCCTGATATTCTTAGTTTGTATCTTCAGACACTGATAATAGGACTGTATTTTCTTTGAATTTATAAGAGTGGAAATAGCTTTGCTTTAGTTTGGTCATTGAATACTATCAAAGTTATTATCAGCAAATATAGGTGGCAATCAAAAATTAACACACAGTGATCACATTGGTCAAAGATATTTTTCCGTAAATATAGTAAAAATGCCCTCCACATGCAATGTAGTCAATATAGTATGCATTTGTTCGTGATGTAGTGCTTGACCTTTAGAAGGCCATCAATAAGTACATGTCAAATGCACAAATAAGCCCTCCTACTTATGAGTAATATTATAAGAAATGAATACATATTTCCCTTTAAAAAGAAGTGTCCTTTGAAAACTTGATTATCAAAACATAAATATATGGTTTCATACAAATGCATCTGAATAGTACATAGAAAACAAGGATATAATTAAATGATCACGGGCTTCTCCTCCTGCTATAGAATCTAAGATTCTGTAATCAAGATTAGAAACCACTCCAAAGTTAAAATGGTGCACAAGGCACAAATTTAATCCTATGTAGTTAAATGATATAATATGGCAATGTAAACAGGATATGATAGATGGAAGGCTTAACAATGAGTTTTTAATATGCACTATGATGTGGGAAAGATGTAAAAAATAAAACAGGCGTCCTTAACGTGCTGTTTTGTGAATAATAGATAATATCTGGTTTCTTTTAAGCAAAAGAAAGTGTGTTTCACTGACCTCTACTTAGCCCACATCCCTTGTCAACCATTTCCTTTGTATCACATACTCACCAAGTCACCACAGCACGATGAGTGGTCTTGGCTAGTATGCCACCTTGTAATGCCCACACACAACGGCTCCCATCAGTGGAGCTACGGACTAAATTTGGTTTTGTTGATTGAGGAGGGAAGATGGCGGCGTAGGAGGACGCTGGGCTCACTGCGCGACCTGCTGATCACTTAGATTCCACCTACACCTGCCTAACTAACCCAGAAAACCGCCAGAGGATTAGCAGAACGGAGTCTCCGGAGCCAAGCGCAGACGAGAGGCCCACGGAAGAGGGTAGGAAGGGCGACGAGGCGGTGCGCGCTCCACGGACTGGTGGGAGGGAGCCGGGGCGGAGGGGCGGCTCGCCGGCCAAGCAGAGACCCCGAGTCTGGCTGGCAAAAGCGGAGGGGCCGGACAGACTGTGTTCCGACAGCAAGCGCGACTTAGCGTCTGGGAGGTCATAAGTTAACAGCTCCTCTCGGAAAGCGGGAAGGCTGGAGGACAAAGGGAGGGAGAGCTGCTGAGCCCCCGGACGGCAGAGCTCAGCTTGG
Organism: Panthera uncia; assembly: GCF_023721935.1. Lineage (NCBI taxonomy): Eukaryota > Metazoa > Chordata > Mammalia > Carnivora > Felidae > Panthera > Panthera uncia. The sequence goes on along the minus strand of NC_064811.1, from coordinate 93,049,169 downwards.
GGGGGAACAAAGGCACTCGCCAGCGCCATCTCCCCTGCCCATCCCCCAGCCAAAATCCCAAAGGGAACCAGTTCCTGCCAGGGAACTTGCTCGCTCCGCGCAAACACCCAACTCTGTGCTTCTGCGGAGCCAAACCTCCGGCAGCGGATCTGACTCCCTCCTGCTGCCGCAGGGCCCTCCTGAAGTGGATCACCTAAGGAGAAGCGAGCTAAGCCTGCCCCTCCACCCCCCGTGCACCTTGCCTACCCACCCCAGCTAATACGCCAGATCCCCAGCAACACAAGCCTGGCAGTGTGCAAGTAGCCCAGACAGGACACGCCACCCCACAGTGAATCCCGCCCCTAGGAGAGGGGAAGAGAAGGCACACACCAGTCTGACTGTGGCCCCAGGGGTGGGCTGGGGGCAGACATCAGGTCGGACTGCGGCCCCACCCACCAACTCCAGTTATACACCACAGCACAGGGGAAGTGCCCTGCAGGTACTCACCACTCCAGGGACTATCCAAAATGACCAAACGGAAGAATTCCCCTCAGAAGAATCTCCAGGAAATAACAACAGCTAATGAACTGATCAAAAAGGATTTAAATAATATAACAGAAAGTGAATTTAGAATAATAGTCATAAAGTTAATTGCTGGGCTTGAAAACAGTATACAGGACAGCAGAGAATCTCTTGCCACAGAGATCAAGGGACTAAGGACCAGTCACGAGGAGCTGAAAAACGCTTTAAACGAAATGCAAAACAAAATGGAAACCACGACGGCTCGGCTTGAAGAGGCAGAAGAGAGAATAGGTGAACTAGAAGATAAAGTTATGGAGAAAGAGGAAGCTGAAAGAAAGAGAGATAAAAAAATCCAGGAGTATGAGGGGAAAATTAGAGAACTAAGTGATACACTAAAAAGAAATAATATATGCATAATTGGTATCCCAGAGGAGGAAGAGAGAGGGAAAGGTGCTGAAGGGGTACTTGAAGAAATTATAGCTGAGAACTTCCCTGAACTGGGGAAGGAAAAAGGCATTGAAATCCAAGAGGCACAGAGAACTCCCTTCAGACGTAACTTGAATCGATCTTCTGCACGACATATCATAGTGAAACTGGCAAAATACAAGGATAAAGAGAAAATTCTGAAAGCAGCAAGGGATAAACGTGCCCTCACATATAAAGGGAGACCTATAAGACTCGTGACTGATCTCTCCTTTGAAACTTGGCAGGCCAGAAAGGCTTGGCACGATATCTACAGTGTGCTAAACAGAAAGAATATGCAGCCGAGAATCCTTTATCCAGCAAGTCTGTCATTTAGAATAGAAGGAGAGATAAAGGTCTTCCCAAACAAACAAAAACTGAAGGAATTTGTCACCACGAAACCAGCCCTACAAGAGATCCTAAGGGGGATCCTGTGAGACAAAGTACCAGAGACATCACTACAAGCATAAAACATACAGACATCACAATGACTCTAAACCCATATCTTTCTATAATAACACTGAATGTAAATGGATTAAATGCGCCAACTAAAAGACATAGGGTATCAGAATGGATAAAAAAAAAAGACCCATCTATTTGCTGTCTACAAGAGACTCATTTTAGATCTGAGGACACCTTTAGATTGAGAGTGAGGGGATGGAGAACTATTTATCATGCTACTGGAAGCCAAAAGAAAGCTGGAGTAGCCATACTTATATCAGACAAACTAGACTTTAAATTAAAGGCTGTAACAAGAGATGAAGAAGGGCATTATATAATAATCACAGGGTCTATCCATCAGGAAGAGCTAACTATTATAAATGTCTATGCGCCAAATACCGGAGCCCCCAGATATATAAAACAATTACTCATAAACATAAGCAACCTTATTGATAAGAATGTGGTCATTGCAGGGGACTTTAAAACCCCACTTACAGAAATGGATAGATCATCTAGACACACAGTCAATAAAGAAACAAGGGCCCTGAATGATACATTGGATCAGATGGACTTGACAGATATATTTAGAACTCTGCATCCCAAAGCAACAGAATATACTTTCTTCTCGAGTGCACATGGAACATTCTCCAAGATAGATCATATACTGGGTCACAAAACAGCCCTTCATAAGTTTACAAGAATTGAAATTATACCATGCATACTTTCAGACCACAATGCTATGAAGCTTGAAATCAACCACAGGAAAAAGTCTGGAAAACCTCCAAAAGCATGGAGGTTAAAGAACACCCTACTAACGAATGAGTGGGTCAACCAGGAAATTAGAGAAGAAATTAAAAAATATATGGAAACAAACGAAAATGAAAATAAAACAATCCAAACGCTTTGGGACGCAGTGAAGGCAGTCCTGAGAGGAAAATACATTGCAATCCAGGCCTATCTCAAGAAACAAGAAAAATCCCAAATACAAAATCTAACAGCACACCTAAAGGAAATAGAAGCAGAACAGCAAAGGCAGCCTAAACCCAGCAGAAGAAGAGAAATAATAAAGATCAGAGCAGAAATAAACAATATAGAATCTAAAAAAACTGTAGAGCAGATCAACGAAACCAAGAGTTGGTTTTTTGAAAAAATAAACAAAATTGACAAACCTCTAGCCAGGCTTCTCAAAAAGAAAAGGGAGATGACCCAAATAGATAAAATCATGAATGAAAATTGAATTATTACAACCAATCCCTCAGAGATACAAACAATTATCAGGGAATACTATGAAAAATTATATGCCAACAAATTGGACAACCTGGAAGAAATGGACAAATTCCTAAACACCCACACTCTTCCAAAACTCAATCAGGAGGAAATAGAAAGCTTGAACAGACCCATAACCAGTGAAGAAATTGAATCGGTTATCAAAAATCTCCCAACAAATAAGAGTCCAGGACCAGATGGCTTCCCAGGGGAGTTCTACCAGACGTTTAAAGCAGAGATAATACCTATCCTTCTCAAGCTATTCCAAGAAATAGAAAGGGAAGGAAAACTTCCAGACTCATTCTATGAAGCCAGTATTACTTTGATTCCTAAACCAGACAGAGACCCAGTAAAAAAAAGAGAACTACAGGCCAATATCTCTGATGAATATGGATGCAAAAATTCTCAATAAGATACTAGCAAATCGAATTCAACAGCATATAAAAAGAATTATTCACCATGATCAAGTGGGATTCATTCCTGGGATGCAGGGCTGGTTCAACATTCGCAAATCGATCAACGTGATACATCACATTAACAAAAAAAAAAGAGAAGAACCATATGATCCTGTCAATCGATGCAGAAAAGGCCTTTGACAAAATCCAGCACCCTTTCTTAATAAAAACCCTTGAGAAAGTCGGGATAGAA
>NC_064811.1:93040576-93040851 GCF_023721935.1 Panthera uncia | reverse complement strand
TGCTGGGAATTTATCCAAGGGATACAGGAGTACTGATGCATAGGGGCACCTGTACCCCAATGTTTATAGCGGCACTCTCAACAATAGCCAAATTATGGAAAGAGCCTAAATGTCCATCAACTGATGAATGGATAAAGAAATTGTGGTTTATATACACAATGGAATACTACGTGGCAATGAGAAAAAATGAAATATGGCCTTTTGTAGCAACATGGATGGAACTGGAGAGTGTGATGCTAAGTGAAATAAGCCATACAGAGAAAGACAGATACCAT
>NC_064811.1:93020730-93040476 GCF_023721935.1 Panthera uncia | reverse complement strand
GGAAAAAAAAAAAAAAAGAGGTTAGAGTGGGAGAGAGCCAAAGCATAAGAGACTGTTAAAAACTGAGAACAAACTGAGGGTTGATGGGGGGTGGGAGGGAGGGCAGGGTGGGTGATGGGTATTGAGGAGGGCACCTTTTGGGATGAGCACTGGGTGTTGTATGGAAACCAATTTGACAGTAAATTTCATATATTAAAAAAAAAAAATTAAATAAATAAATAAATAATTTTGGTTTTGTTCCCAAACCTATTTATACCAATTGTACATGTTAACAGAATGCCTGTAATAATTTAAATAGTATGTAAATAATATTTTTCTATAAAAACTAATGAAAATGGTTTGGAAATCTCAACATAGGTGAGTCACCAAAAATAAGTGCTACTCAGGTCTGGCTGAAACAATTCTACAGAAGATTAGAAAGAAAAAAAAAAGTATGTCAAAAGTTTAAAAAGGTTCTGCACTCAGCATAGTGTTGCTTTATGATAATATACTTTGCTTTAAGTATACATTGCTTTAAGATAATATACGTGATAATGTTTAAGCTTTAAGATAATATACGTTGCCTTAAGATAATATACTTGATAGTATTTAGATCAAGATATAGTTATCAAGATATAGATACTATCTATTAAGATACATCAAGACATACTATCAAGATATAGATATAGGATATATACACAAATAAAACATAGTATGTCATAATGATGTTTTTTTGCGCAAGAATGATCATTTAGCCTTCTTCTAGTCAATGGACCTGTATTCAAAAAAAGATCTTGACTCCACCTCAAAAGTTGTCAGGTAACTTCAAATGGATTTATTGCATTGCTGTTGTTATGATTCCTGTTTGAAATGACTTACAGCATTAGATAAGATTTAGGACACTGCATATTTATATTTCCTTAATTTCTTGTCAAAAATTTCCCCAATGTTTAAATGCTAATGTAAATATAATGTCATTTTTATTTTAGTAGCTTATTCAGTAATTTATGATGTCATTGTTATTTTAGTAGCTGAATCAGTAATTTTTAGTCTACACAACAGTGATTATATGCAACTTAAAACACGATCATTTCTGAAATTATGTAAATAACACAAATAATCAATGACAGCTGATCAATAAGTAGAGGGATGAGTCATAGCTCAGTCTTCCAAACTGCTTTAGGTAATTGAGCTTGTCGGCTTCTGATGCCAGAAATGTGTCCCCCACACTTGGATGTCCATTCTGGCAAACACACAATGATTGTAATCCTGGGAGAATGCTAAACTACCTCACATCCCCCACTGGGTCTTACAAAGTAAAGTTAGAAAAGCAAAGGTTAAGGAAACAAACCACAACTCCAGAATGTCTCAGAAATTTCTGAAGCAGTGGCTTCTCCCTTACAGACTGCCGCCTTACTCTTCTCTCTACACAATGACTTTATTCATACTTTGGGGGAAAGAACTCTGGAAGGAGGATTAGCATGGGAAACTTTCTTTCATGGAAGAGAACTCACATGGCTGCTCAAATGGCACATCGTATGAATCTACTTATGTGAAATTTGTACATTTGTTGTGTAGCTGTAATTCAACTATTACACTTAAATGGTGGTAACATTAAATTTAATTTTATTAATTTTACATAATTATTAAATGGTCTCTGCTATTTGCCTATTCACCAGTGAGTAGTTCCAAATTGTCCTTAGTGAATCTGCAGACTTTAGAAAATAATATTGAATATGATACCTCCAGGAAAATCAACAAAGAACACTATTGAAGTGGGTTGTTTTTAATAGAAAATAAGGTGAAAACACTTCTTTTAAAAGAAAATTTTAATGTTTGTTTATTTTTGAAGGAGTGAGAGACAGAGCGTGAGCGGGGGAAGGTCAGACAGAGAGGGAGACACAATATCCGAAAGCAGGCTCCAGGCTCCGAGCTGTCAGCACAGAGCCTGACATGAGGCTTGAACTCACAAACCGTGAGATCATGACCTGAACTGAAGTCAGATGCTTCACTGACTGAGCCACCCAGGCACCCCTAGATTAAAATACTTCTTTCACAAAATTCATGTTAAGCTACTTTTAGTAAAGTCAAGATCAGTTACATCAGAGTGATTAAGAACATGGTCTTCAGAATCTCACAACCTAAATTTGAATCCTAGATCTACCCTCAATGCCTGCCATATCTGTAATCGCTAAATATTAATTTTTAATATCATTAAAATTATGTTAACATGTGATAACATGCTTCACATAACAATATGTGAAAAAAGTATGAATGAAAATCTCTTCCTAAAGAGAGGAAGTGCAAAGTAAGAAGGCCCACATAATAAATAGGAGTAAGTTCGTATTTTCAATCCTTAATCCCAAATTCCATTTCACGAAACAATAAAACTCACAATTCTAAGAGAAGAATTCAATACCGAGAGGCAGAAAGCAAAAATAGGGCAGCATCAAACATGTTACCAATAAAATTAGCTATTTAGATAAAGGGGGTACTTGTTTAGTTACTGTAGGCAATGACTTCTCATCCCAACTAAAAACAAACATGCTATTATGTTTTACATTTGTTTGTTGGCTTTTTACCTAGAAACTTGATTTCTAAGTATAGTGGTTGTGATTGAGGAAATGCTCAGCTAGGCAGTGTAAAGAATCATAGTTACCAGAAAAAATAAAAAGCCCACAGCTTTAAGAGTAGTTTTCGTATTCCACTAGAGCTACATGTGGTAGAGATATGACCACATGTCTAATTTCTGAAAGGTATCTGAACTTGTTTAGTGATAGCATTTAGCAAGCTAATTGCTCCTGTTTTCAAATATAGAACTATACAGTTAAAATCATTCACTCTAAGTAATATTTATGAGCCTAGAGTCCCTTTGAAACCAGACACGTAAATCCCACAGTTCTGTTGATGTTAAGGAAGAATTTATACTCTTACAAAACATGCCTCATTCTCCACTCCCATTAAACTTTAAGCTGCTGGTTGGGGAGGGGAGGGGGTTGGTGGTGGTAATGTTTTCACCACTAACGACTCTTCAGTACTCAGCACAGACCCCAGGGCATATTTTTTATCTAATAAATATTGAAAAAATGAGTTACTTAAAGAAATGAATGGAAAAGCAGATCAAATAGGGAAAAAAAAAAAAAAAAGCAAGCTTGCCATCTAGTGGTCACTTGATAAAAATGTATGTACGTGATAACCAGAGTATGGAAAAGCTAATAAAGTTGACAGAAAACATGACTTCTAAGAATTGATGTGCTTGGCCACTAAATCTTGCCACTAAAGCAAGATTTTACTTATCTGTGATTTATACATTGTTTCAAAGTTTCCAAATAAAGACACATATTATAGGTTCCTAATATGAAGATTTTCCTCTTCTAGTAATCATCTAGTAAGAAAAAGCCATTAAGATTCAGCCACACATAACAATTGAGAAGTACAGTGATAGGCAGTGGCAAGACTTGTTTTTTCTCCTATATAATTTATTGAAGCTATACCTTAAATCTTTAAACAAAACATTGTGGTGCACTAGCTGAAGGTTTTAAGATTCTGCTTGAGAAAACAAGCAGTACTATTATCTCCCATCTAAATTCAGGCTGTGTCTTGCAGTTCATTAATAAATCATACTCCACTCTATTTAAAATTTCACATCAAACCAACTGTATTCCATCTACCTCAATGTTGACAGGGGCTTGGTGTCAGTCTGAAGAATAAAATTCCTTTCTTTTTCCACATATCTATCAAAATAAACAAGTGTTCTAAAACTATATGCATCATTGCTCGCTTAAGACATTTACTAGAACCCCATCCAGACTTTTTTTGTGTTGATTTATGATCTTATTGTCTCTAAAGAACATCTAATGTTCTACTGTCGCTCTATTTTTCTATTTTAAAAAGAGAAATTAAAGAGCTGTTGTTCTTAGAGTTCATGCTTAAGAAAAAAAGGTTAAGAAGTAAGTTCAAAGAGAATAGCACTTCCACTTTCGGCTGTGAGTCTCCCTCTTCCGAGGCCTCCTTTAAGCTTTGCTCCAACTGAATAGTAAGAGAGCCTTACAACTCACTATTACCATAGCCTTCACTCTCCTAGAGCTTCTCTGGCAAAGGGCAGTGATTATCACCGCTTCTCCTAAAGAATCAGCAGTCATATTCAAAGCAATACAAAAAAATTAAGCATATATATATACTCTGTCATGATACAGATATAGTTTACCTACTAAGTACAATCAATTTTCTTTTTGAGTAAAGGAATAATCAGAAATAAGAAAGTGAGGATGAACTGTTCTCACGGGAATGCATTTGATCCAGTCATGAGCCCAGCATCTGGAGGTTGAGGGTCTTTCCAGAGGCTGGAGTGACCTCATGGCTAAGATCAGAAGTTTGCTGTGGAGTGTCCTACAACTGTGCCCGCAGTAGGTGTCACACCCAACTACAGTGAAAGGGCAGAGCAGCGAAACGACAAAGAAGTCAGTCCGGGGCAGTGGGGGGGGGGGGGGGAGAGAACTAAATATAATAAAATTATGTTTACATTTTATATGGGTTGATGTTAACTAGAGGAAGCTAAAACCCCTGTATCCATTGTGTAAATGTATTTATTACATCTGCATACTTCTATGTTCTGCAATATAGTCACCAAAAGAAGTTCAAAAACCAAAAGCTCAACGCGTTTTATACGTGAAAAGTGTGTGGCTTGAAAACCAACACAATGGAGCCAAAGCCCATCAGTTCCTTTTACTCACCGTGGTGGTGGTGGTGACCTCCTCCGTTACAACCTTCAGGGTGTCGACCACGGAGATGTAGCCCAGACGCTTAGCAATCGCCAAGGCAGTGTTGCCATTCTGGAGACAGTGAAAGAGAGAAAGAGTGAGAACTGAGAGGGAGGACTGCGCCCTGAGCCAATGAGCTCACCGGCTGCTCCGCATGAGCCAGCATTTCCTTCCAAAACAAGGCACAGCTTAGGAAAATCACTAGTTTTTACCATTACAGCTGAATCTCTTTGTAACTTCTTTAGACTATAGCCCAGGTCACCATGGTAACACAACAAGCTGCATCTGCCTGCTCTTCTAATAAGAAGCACTTGACGCTTTAACCCTAAGGTTGTCAAACATCCCAACAGATAATGCACTGTGTTTAGGAAAGTACCTCTTGATCAGAGAAGGATGCCTCCAAAAATTATTAGCAAGTATCAAATATTCTTACTCCTCATCAGAGGTCAGGCCATCTGCTGCAGGTAAGATGTTACCACAGGGAACTCAGTAACATATTTAGCTACAGCTGTGCACACAGCTCACGGTGCAGCAAAATAGCGCGAGCCAGCAACTCAGGCTCCAGCCCAGGCCACTGGGGATCCCGGTTTGTTTAATTGCACCGCTTAGTTTACATTTCAATGGCTCCACATCCCGAAGAGCTTTGTCTAAGCCAGCAGCCTCGCAAACTGTGCTCCCTTAAGAAGGCCGGGCGGGAGGGGCGGACTCGCGCTCACATCTGAGCGCCAGCTGTAAGCAGAGCACGTTCCAGCAGCCTAGACGCAGGGCCCCACTCCCCCGAGAGAGAGAGAGACGGCCCGAGTCGGGCCCACGGCTCTCCCTCCCCGGGAAGCACTACCGGAGAAGTCACGCTGATTTCTGGAAAGGCTTTCCAGAAATCCCGGGCTTTCCAGAGTGCGGGGGTTTATCGAAGGGGGATGTGTCTGAACTCAGCTCAGACAAGGGGCCGCCAGGGCGGCAGAGGAGGAGGAAGCAGCAGCGTGGTGAGGGGCAGCCGGCGTCTGCCTTACCGCGGTCGTGGCGTTGGGCTTGGCCCCGTGCTGCAGCAGGACGTTGATGATGTGCGTGTGGCCCTGCTGGGCGGCCTGGTGCAAAGGCGTGTAGCCGTTCTGTGGGTGACGGTGGCGACGATGGCCCGACCATAGATTTGCAGCGGGAGAAGGAAAACTAGGTTAGCCTTCATTTTGAGTCTCTTAGTCTTATTTACAGCAAATCCATCAAGGATGCCTTTTATTTGGAGCGCAGTATCACCACCACCCCATTTCTCACCGGCAAATACTCCCTCTCACCTTATGGTCTGCTAAACGAAGAGAAAAGACTAGCTGATGAAATAGACTAACAAACTCCAAATTATAGCTATTATTATATGTTAACTAATTAGCATTAAAAATGGGTATGCTGAGAGATTTCTAATGACAGAAGGGCATTATCACAATGATTTCTTCCCCGGGGAAAAAGAAAGAGTAAAATCTCAAAATCTTTTTAACGGAAAGATGCACAGGATATTTTCACAAGCCACTGCTTGTTTGTTAGGACTTTTCTAATAATCTTTGGGCCAGCGTTAGGGGTTCTAAACCAACGAAAGTAAATCGAAATCTTGCTTTCAGAGAGCAGCTTTGACCCAAGAAGAGCACACTTAGAGAATGGAACATTTCATTGAAAGCTGAGTGGCCCACTTTCAACAAAAAATGACTTTAAGAATTAGGTTCTTTTTAACATCCTAGTCTGAACTTCCTCATAGCTGAAAGCTCTGTAATCCGTGATTTGTGAGGAGCTGCTGGTGAGGTTAGTGGGAAGTCAGTCTTGCTCAGGACTCCAGCGGGTGGCAGGTAAGACACAGGTTGGTTGCATATTCATGTTAATTAAACAAAGGGCGCCAGAATCCTTGGAGGCACAACAAAGCATTACTATCTATTATTCATTGAACATTCACTTTGTGCCGGATACCAGACCTTATATTTGTCTTTTAATCTTTGTTATCATCCTAAAAGTGAAGGTGCTTGGTACATAGTTGGTGTCCCATAAATAATGAGTGACTGAATGAATAGATGATTGAATAAATGAATATTTTTCTTCCTGTGTCAGAGGTGATTAAATGGAAAACAACAGTTAAATCATTTCTTTGTGATCATTCTAGGTTCAGAACCTGTATAGATCACAGTGGCCAATGGCTATCAGACTACTTTTTTATTATCTCCCTGCCTCATCCTGATAAAATTTCATCTATATATTTGAGACCCCATTGTCTGGGTTCTGAGTAGTCGATTCATACCATGAACTTGTAGGAATATATATCCCTTTATCTAGTGTCACTGCTGCCTCGTGACCAATACTACTCCTATCTACATGAAGTGTCTGTATGCACAAGGTGCCACATGATTCCTTCTATGCTTTTGCTGTGGCCCTTTTGTCCATGGGGATGTCCCCACATGTGTGTGAGTCTATCAGTCTGAGAGCCTTTCAGTCTAGAACATCATCAGCCCTGCCATGTTTGCTATTCATCCCTGCAATGGAATCACCCCAGGCAACCTGGAAATATAAACCGATTACAGGGACTCTGAGAAACCTACTATTGCAGGGACTCTGCTCTCAAATAAAGTAATTCATGGACATCTGAGAAGCATAAAGTAGTGATATTTTTTTTTCCCAAAAATTCTTCCTTTCCATTGTGTTTACAAATGTTCCACCAACCAAATTTAGTTCACCTCTTCAGTATCAACCAAGTTCAACAAGCATTTACTAACCACATGTTATGTGCTAAATAAGAGACACTGTGCTTCCATAAATTAATAATGTCAGAGTAACATTCTTGCCCCCAAGAGCTCACATTTTTCAAGTTGTCAATGGACATCATAGCCAGGAAAATGTCTCCCGGGCCTGACTTAATTTAACCTTTACCTGAAGCTTCTGGTGCATGAGTATATTTGCTAGGGAAGTCTGGAGGAACTCAAAAACTTTTACATGAACATTTGGTTGCAGCTTACCCATGGTCTTAGGCCCATTCTGCTAGGAGCTCTTGACCCAGTTCTACCAACTTTTAGCATATCCCCAAACCCCTCTAACCCTTCATTTTCTCATTTGCAAAATGGGAATGGCCAAGATTTCAAGTCTGGTGAAGGATCAGATGTGTTGTCTGTGTAACTTTGATTTATCTAAAGTTATATATGCTAAGAAACATTATTTTGGTATTTTTTTTCTTTCTCATTGAAGAATTCTATGATCTTTGCATAATATTTCACAAAGAAAATTTTCTTTTACATGCTGAAGTTCTAAACCCTTTTCGCAAATTGATCATATAATTAACCAAATCTGGGTTACCTCAAGCTGATGTTATAGCGTTTCATTTTAATTTTAAGCAACTAATAGTCCCATAAAACAAGTTCACTTTTCTAAGTTCTTATACCAAATCATGAATGTTTGAGGGGAAAGGCAGTACATATGTTTACATTTTCACAGCAACAAAACAAATTTTTAGTAACCATAGTTACATGAGATGTGAGGCAGAAAACATAAATCCTTTTCCAAAAATGCCATTTGATGTGAAAAAAATTCTGAAGTGTTTATTAAAAGAACATCTTTTGATTTATGTATCTGTCCACTCCTCTGAAGACATATTAAAAGAAATATTTTCTTCCAGAAGCAAGTCAAATCTACACAGTTCAATTTTTAAAAACTTGAAAATTTTAAATGAGATTTTTCTCTCAACCAAATGTCTATGTGATTGTATATCAAACCCCAAGTGGGTAAATGACGTTATCTAGACAATATGTCTGGCTTGTAAATCTTATTTCAACATTGACACACTTAACAAAAGTCTACAGTAACTGTTTTCAAGTTCCACCAAGGTCTCATTGCAGAGCTACCATTATTCTTCTCAGAAGACCTGGATTCCAATAAGAATGTCTGTCCTGGGGGCGCCTGGGTGGCTCAGTCGGTTGAGTGTCTGACTTCAGCTCATCTTTAGTTTGAGCATCGGGCTTGCTGCTGTCTGTGCAGAGCCGACTTTGGAGCCTCTGTCCCCGTCTCTCCCTGCTCCTCCTGCACTCAAGCTCTCTCTCTCTCAAAAATGAATAAACATTAAAAAAAAAAATGTCTTTCCTGTACGCTTAAGTGTGATCTGACTCAGCAGAAATGGGGTTGGGTGCTAATACCCAAGCATTCATCTTCGACCTTTTACATGATCTCCAGGTACAATTTCATGAAAAGTCCAGAACTGCTCAGAATCTAGGCAGCAGCTGTTCCTCCCAGAGTCACATGAGAAGTTTTGAATCTTAAATATCAATAGTAGTAGTTATGATTTTAAAAACAACTATTTTTCATTTGTAAATATGCTTATGTACAGACATGATTGTGCTTCTGCTTCTAAGAGGACATAAAAAGACTAACTTCCAAAACTTACGTTTCTAATTATTAGCATCTTTGAACGATGACTTTGAAAACTCTTGAATGCGCTCACACTAATTTAGTCGAGCCCACTCACATAGCTGCGATAAAGAATTTCTGATATATAAACTTAAATGAACAAACATGTAATTACATATTTCTTTGGACCAAAGAACCTGGAGCTGCAAGTTACATTATGCATCGTAGCAGTAGCTATATTATTCACTTCTCTTTCCCTTGAAACAATTTGAGTGCCTGGAAGTATGGTGTCATGCTCCAACCTTGTTTTGCTGAGTAGGACCTTTCAGTTGCCACTAGAAAAAACATCTGGGCTCAGGTCAGCTCTGCATTATCCCTGAGAACTTGCAACCCAGGCCTTACACACCATTGCCTTACTAAGCATTACCACGTGATAGTCCAAATGTGACAGAGTTGGTGGGATTGGTGGGGATGTAAACTGATGCAACCACTATGGAAAACAGTATGGAGGTTCCTCAAAAAATTAAAAATAGGACTACCATATGGTTCAGAAATTCCACTTCTGGGTATTTATAAGAAAACTAAAACATGAACTCAAAAAGATATCTGCACCCCCGTGTTCATTGCAACATTATTTATAATAGCTAAGATATGCAGCAAACTAAGTGCCCATCAATGGATGAATGAACAAATAAATACAATTGCACACACACACACACACACACACACACAATGTAAATCATTCAGCCATAAAAATGAATGAAATCTTGTCATGTGCGACAACATGGATGGACCTGGAGGGCAACATTCTAAGTGAAATAAGTTAGAGAAAGAAAACACCATATGACTTCACTTCTGTGCGGAATCTAAACAAAACAAAATCCAAACTCATAGATACAGAGAACAAATTAATGATTGCTAGAGGCAGGGGGTGGGGAGTTGGGAGAAACAAGCGAAAGGTATCACAGGGTAATAAACATTTTTTAAGTGAAATACAATGGATTTAAAGTTTACATGATATTGAGTGTCCTGTGTTCAGCTATATCCTCTGTATTTAGAGGGCGAGATCCTTCCCTCAAGGGTGAAGAAGAGGTGGTTAGAACATACCCAACCTTTTATCATGCATCACCAATAAAAACACAGAGATTTAGAGGTATGTACTGCTAATAAAAATGTTGTACACACACATTTAAACGGGAAGCACTATTGCTATTCACAGGGCGTAGTATAGGAAAATACTGTTGTGAGAAAGTGAAGCACTGATAAGCTAGTTTAGTTGTAGGGAAGTTATGAAGTGGTCGTCTGGCAACTTAGTTCAGGTCACAATATAGAGACTCGAAAACAAGGAAAAGGATGACTAGGTGAGAGAAGTCAAGAGAAGGATTTCATAGCATGGAATAAATGTCAGGTAGGAGACTGAATGATGACTGATAAGATTTTAGGTACAGTGAGTTGACATTAATGACCTATAGCGATGTAGAAGTTAGATCATTATGCCATAGCTTTGAGAGCTTTGGCCCTGAGGCAGACTGTCTGAGTATGAATTCCAATTCTTCCAATATATACTCTGTGACCTTTGATAAGTTATTTAAATTCACAGTGTAAAATGGAGATAGGACTAGCATCTGACTATGAGGTTATTTAGGGATTAAATGATTTAATATAAATAAAGTCATATATAATGTATATGTGACTCACAGCTTGCATTTAATAAATATTAGTTTAAAAATTAAAAAAAAAAAAGAAAGGCTCAGGGTCTAGGCTGCATGTCTACATTTCTTCATGTGGAAAGAGGGGGTGACAGGAAGACAGGCCAAGGCCTTGAAACAACATGAAGAATCAGCCAGAATATCAAAGTGTTCTAACAGGCTTTTATTGTATTCTGCAGTAAATTGTTAACTAGATATGAGCTACTTTAACTCTACAATAAAAGTAGTTCTGAAGCTAACCTACCTGGCTGTCAAAGGTTATGAGAATGAAAAGTCTCAAACAATTGTACAAAACTATATTGCTTATTCAAAATCACTTCAGAAAGAACTACAAAGAAAAAAAGTACATTTGTAGCTATGGTGAGCTAGTGAAGCGTCCACAAGGCAGAAGCTTTCTGCTTACAGAAAATAAAAATGAGTACACATATTTTACCTTGGTTTTTGCGTTGACATTCGCACCCTGCTTCAGAAGAAAGTTGACCATTTTCACATTTCCATAGTGACAGGCCACAATTAAAGGAGTGTAACCAAGCTAAAATAAATAAATAAATAAACAGACAGACAAATAAATAAGTACTCTTAATGGTTAATACTCAAGGAGAGAGGGATTAGGTAGAATTTCAACTATGGTATGATGGGTAGAAATTCTATTCCACTGTGTAAGTATTACTTAGCAGATTATTGACACTTTCTGTGGATACAAATATGGACTGAAGCAGATCCCAGAGCACATGGAACTTCAGCAAAGGGAATTAGACACGTGTGTGACTTCATCTGACAAAGGCCCAAGAGAGACACAAATAACTGAATCTGAAAACAGAGATGAGAGATGGAGTCTGATAGCCGGATGTGGAAGAGATACATGAAAAATGTAGCTTAGGTGGGCTTGAAAAGTTTCATGGCATAGAGAAGGAAAAGCCAGTTTAAGAGCAAGGGCTTGGAGGCAAGTAAGCACAGGAAGAAAACAGCAAAGTCACCTTGACTGGCAGAAGCAATAAGGGAGAGAGGGTGGACTTAAGCCAGCACTGTTTTAAAGGGTCCTGATATCACCATCTCCATTTAGACTCGATTCCAGCAAAACTGGAGAACCGTTATAGATTTGTGAGCAAAACAGAGTCATAATTAATTCAGAATGGACTTTTGAGGAGAGGGGCTTGGACTTGGGTGACCTAAATGGGGGCTACTGGGAGTTATCCAGTTCAGAACATGTCACAGTATTCAAGGTGATTTGCTTTACCTTTGTGTGAGCATCCTGGTCAGCCCCATGCTTAGTAAGAATGTCAGCAACATTCACTTTATCTTCCTGGGCTGCAAGGTGTAAAGATGTGAGTCCACTCTAAAGAGAGAAGGGAAGCAAATGGGTATATTTGGAAAAGAAAATATATTTCATCATCTATAATGTCATAGCTATTAAAAAAATCCCAGAAAATTCACAGGGTCTCCCAGAACCTGCAACTTTTGATATCTAAGACAAACCCTCAAAGTTAATATGTCTTTCCATTTATGACCTATTCTCTAAGTTAATCAACACTTTCAATAACAAATTACATTTTCTACATTTGGGTACTTATAATGTACTTAAATATTTATATTATATATGATGTATTTATGTTATATTATAATGTGCTTAAAATAACTAAGCTAATAAGCTTCCAAACAACATTCTTTTTTTTTTAACGTTTATTTATTTTTGAGACAGGGCCACAGCACGAACGGGGGAGGGTCAGAGAGAGAGGGAGACACAGAATCTGAAACAGGCTCCAGGCTCTGAGCTGTCAGCACAGAGCCCGACATGGGGCTGGAACTCACGGACCGTGAGATCATAACCTGAGCTGAAGTCGGACACGTAACCGACTGAGCCACCCAGGCGCCCCAACATTCATTTCAAATCCACCTGCTGAAATTAGTTATTCCCTTAAATAATCAATCAACCAACTTCTACTTTATAACTGTAGCAATAATCTGTATTTTCATCAATAAAATATCGTCTCAATGTAAAAAGTGTACAAGGTTACAGGAAATGAGTTGAGAACAGTTTTCTCCAGTACCCAAGGATAGTATACAATCTTGGAGTTTCCTCTAAATACTAAATAAAAAGTGACCCCATCATTTATTTTTTTTTAATATTTTTTGTGTTTATTTATTTCTGAGACAGAGAGAGACAGAGCATGAGAGGGGGAGGGGCAGAGAGAGAGGGAGACCCAGAATCGGAAGCAGGCTCCAGGCTCCGAGCTGTCAGCACAGAGCCTGAAGCGGGACTCCAACCCACAGACTGTGAGATCATGACCTGAGCCGAAGTCGGACGCTCAACCGACTGAGCCACCCAGGCACCCTGTGACCCCATCATTTATATACAGCACCATAAATCGGCCAGCTTTATGTAAAATGTTTGGCATATACACATCAAGTAAATATTTTTATTATTTGTATATGCAACTAAAGTACAGTTATGAATTAATACAAGATGAAAGAAGAGGGAAAAGCTGGTTTAAGTCAATGCCACAATCTGGCAGCCTCACTACATGTGCAAGTAGTTTCTAACAAACAAAACTGACATTAAAAGAGTCCCTTTAATCATTTGTGTATTTAATGGGTATTTTCTGACTACCTTTCATATGCCATGAAGTGTTGTAGGTATTTGAATATATCAGTGAACAAAAGTTTCTTCCCTGTATGCTAGTTAGCAGTATATTCATTCCATGTTTCTCTCCCCCTACTATTGCTCAAATACCTGGGATATTCATCCACTTCCTGTACATCCTGCAGCTGTATACTGAGGTAGTTTCTTTATGTTCTGAGTTGTCAGCCCCCATCCACCTGCCCACCCCTACTCCCACCCCCACCTCCACTTTCCCAATTCACACCCAATTAGAATCGACCAGCCTCCCCCGACCATGGATTTGCAGTCAGGTTAGGTTGAGACAGCTAAGCCATGTTCTTGAAAATTCATGATCTCTAGCCAGGGAATACTCCTAGAAATGGACAAGTCCTCTGACCTTTAAAAAAAAAAATTAAAAAAATAAATGTACAGAGAGAAAAACATTCTCCAACTAGAAAGAAGTTTTTTTTTTTTTTTTTATTTGAGGCCTGGGGCTTTGAAATCCTTATAGTTTTGGCTGAGCTCAGCTTTGAGTTCTATAAACCATCAGGATGAGATGGAAGATAGACCTTTTGCATTAAAATGTGCTCACTTCTTGGGGTGCCTGGTGGCCCAGTTGGGTAAGCATCCAACTCTTAATTTTGTGAGTTTACAGTTGGGGAGTTTAAACCTCATGTCGGGCTCTGCCCTGACAGTGTGGAGCCTGCTTGGGATTCTCTGTCTCTCCCTTTTTCTCTGTTTCTCCTCCACTTCCGCTCTCGCTCTTTCTCTCTTCCAAAATAAATAAACTTTCAAAAAAAAAAGGACCTTTTTTTTAAGTTTTTCTCAAAATAAATAAATAAACTTTTAAAAAAGAGGACTTTTTTAAAAGTTTATTTGTTTGTTTTGAGAGAGAGAAAGAAAGGGCGAGTTGGGGAGGGGCAGAGAAAGCCAGGGAAAGAGAGAATCCTAAGCAGGCTCCCCACTGTCAGCACAGAGCCTGATGTGGGGCTTGAACTCATGAACCATGAGACCATGACCTGAGCAGAAATCAAGAGTCAGATGCTTAACTGGCTGAGCCATCCAGGTGCCCCAAAATGTCCTTCTAAACAAATACTATACGGTCCTAAGTTTTGAACAACATGAATATAAGGACAAAACAGATGATTCTTCCTCATTTTGAGTTTCTTCATATGAAAACAGCAAACATAAAAATATTTCTCTTTATGGACACAATTGGTCTTTTAAAATGTCATTGAAGTGACTACGAAGGGAAATGATCATCAACTATCTCAAAGATATTTTAAATGGCATGTCAAATGTATCTGCTGTTTTCTATACTATTTGCAGAATAGATTTTCTACAATATAAGATTGCAAACTAACAGCCAAGATGAGAATCCTCTACACTTTTTTATGATAAAATTGCATACCTAAATCAAATTATGAAAACTTTTCTAATAAATCAAGAAAATAGAAGATGTTGAAGGACTTCTTTTCAAAAAGAGGAACTTATTTCCTGAGACGCCCTAGTGGACTCTACACCTGTTTTTTCATTATCACATGGTGATGGGATAAGAAATGTAATATAATTTCTATATTTTAGTTCTTATTGAGAAGTCATCATTTGGAGAGTATGAAATTATTGATTTCAGTTGGTCTTGAATAGCAAAAGAATATATGCATGTTTCAAAAGCTTTGGAAAAATGTATTATTGGCTTTGCTTTTTACCTGCAGTTGCATTAGCTCATTATAATACCAACCAAAGAGTAAGGTTATATTTTTATAGATAGATTCTATATATTGTATTATTATTAATATATATATATAAGCGTATTCCCTAAAGTTTTATTCTAGTGACAAATACTTCATACCTTCATTTAGGGCAGCACTCAAATCTAATATTGAAATCATTGTTATGAAGATAACATAATTAGTTTGTGGTTCAGAATTGAAAATATTTCTTCACTGTGAAGTATGCAACTCAAAAATATTCATAAATATTCACTGACTGACTGATAAAACTCCCTCAAAGGAAGTAATATGTTTAGAAGAATACTATCAGAGAGTACATGTTAACTGATTCCAGATATGAGTACACCATTTTTACAAATTAAAAATAGCAGTATCAGAAGCATTGCATGATCAGTTTCATGAAATGCCTAGAGTTTCATTCTACTCAAAATTTTGCTTGATTTGTTTATGGATTTCTTGTGTTTATTTTCAAATGCATATTTGTTTTTAATGGACAATAAAAACTCTCTGCCCTCTTCATATACTGATGTTAAATGAAGTATTCTACCATTGGTCTCATAGTGAGAATATCCCCAGTAGGTAAATGACCACCTGAATGGCATGGTTTAGATGACCACAAGGAAATCCATGCCCCAGACTGTAATGACAGCTGATACATTGAACGTAAGGCTTAATCATGTTCATTCATGTTAAAATATAAATAAATATCTTTTGGAGAGCTAACTCTATAATTATTTCTGGCTATAAAAAAGGATCTGTGAGGACTTTAGATAGAGAACAGAGAAGTGTATAAGGGTAAGGGATTTACTGGAGCATTTCTGAGTGATAAAGACACAGAAAAGGACTCTAGAGGCATTCAAGACAACTGTCTTTTTCATAGTTATTTCTAAAGGACATAATGCTACATAACCTATTGGTAAATGTTATTAAGACCAATTTACAACTGAGTCTCCAAAAGCATTAATTAGCTCAACGGTGAGATGTAGAAAACACCGTATTTGTGCGTTTGTGAAAAATCCTAAGAAACTTAATTTTCACTAAACCTATAACTTGTCTTACGTAAAGCATTAAGAGATCTAAATGATGAGCTAACTTGGGGCACCTGGGTGGCTCAGTCAGTTAAATGTCTGATTCTTGATTTCAGCTCAGGTCACGATCTCACAGTTCATGGGTTCAGAGCCCTGCATCAGGTTCTGTGCTGTGTCAACATGGAACCTGCTTGGAATTTGTTCTCTCTCTCTCAAATAAATAAATAAACTTAAAAAAAGTAAAAATAAATATATAAATGATGAACTGACTTATAAACATAGGCTTCAACTTTTAGTTTCTCAGCAGCTGGCTCCAGGGGAGTATATGTAAGTATAATGTTTTACTATACATTAAATAGATAGGTAGGTAGGTATGCAGGCAGGTAGGTAGGTTGAGCTATAGATATATATATAGAGAGAGAAAGAGGGAGATGTATAGACAGACATGTACTTGTAAAGTCCAAATATTTTCATATTTGAATAATATCTTTTCCTCTTCTTCCTAACTGTTGCTCTATTACAGTTAATGTGCTTGTCCTCAGGAGCCATTTTCTGGAGAAAGGCTTAAATGACTGAGTTCTTTATTAAAAACACTAATTCCCTGGTCACCACCACCACAACTACCCAAGCTAGGCTGAAGTTGGCTATACAAACTTCTAGCGAGTTCCTTGTCCCCACCCCCCCAACCTCTCAGGTGCCTCTGATGCTCAATCAGGCTCCAGAATGGCTTGCGTAGTGGCCATGGACCAACAGCTTAGAAGCAGTTGTTTGGGCCAGATCCCAGAGAACTGTCACCTCTCTCTGTATCCCTCACTCTTACTGTCTCTGTCTGAAATTTGGGATTATGACCGGCAGGTACTATGGCAATCTGGATTGACTTCTTAAACTGAAGTGATGTTACCTCTTCGGAGCTATGGGGTCATCATTTTGCTCACAAAACACAGAGAAGCAGAGACAGTAGATCTGCAGAGACAGGTAAATGAAACTGACTCACAGGGAAAAGTCAAGATTCAGAAATGTAGCCATATAGGCAGAGAGTCCGCTTCTTGCTTCCTTGTAGTTTCTTGTTCATCAGAAGACTTGACTGTTACTGTCCTTGAATTCTATAAGAGATCTCTATTTCCTTTTAATATATCCCCATTTTTTGTTACACGTTATCTTTGATTGGTTTCTCTTTACATTCATCTGAGAGACTCTTGGCTAAAACAAGAGGCAAAAACAGAATACCTTGGTTGACATGTGAATATTGGCTCCCTTATCCAGAAGCAAGGTGACCATATCCGTGTGCCCCTCCTGTGAGGCCAGATGGAGTGGGGTTACTCCTTGCTTTGTTACAATGTTAGTCTCTGCTCCATAGTTCAGGAGTGTGGAAGCGATCTGCATTTGATTCTTCTTGGCAGCAATATGTAAAGGAGTATAGCCATTCTATAAACAAAAAACAAAAAAACAAAAACACAAAAACAAAAACATATATACATTGTAAGTTTAACATTTGCCTTAATATATATCTTTGCATATATATTCAAGTAGGAATATATATTCAATAGGAAATAAGAATCTCTAATCAATAGAAAAGTTAAAAAGTGAGCTTACAGTAGATCTAGATTCTTACCCATTAAAGTTCCCATCCAACAACACCCACTCGTATCTTTACAGCCAACATCAAAAGGCACCCATTCTACTGTAAGACAGGTATAGATACAAAAACCCCAAAGCTTAACATCTCTTTTTATAATATAGGTTGTCTCCTGCAGAGCAACATAAAATAAGCCAGGTTCCTCTTCCCTATGACTGTCCTTTAAATACCTGGAAATGGTTTTCATGTCTCCCTTTACTCTTCTTTCTCAGGTTAAACTTCCCCAGTCCTTCAACTATTCCTGATAGAAGCCCCATCTCCAGACCTCTCCATTAAGGAGGACCTGTTCTGGACTGATTTTAGTTTGTCAACACTGGTCTTGAACTGTGCTACCCAGAACTGAATGCTATGCTTTGGATACAGTTTTAATAGTACAGAATAAAATGGAATTTTATATTGTATATTTTATATTGTATATTTGTTATAACACTCCTGCGACTATGCTTCTAACTGGATTGTACTTTTTACTTATTCAATAGCTATTTAGTAAGTAGCTAGCACATGCCAGGCAGAGTGTGAGGATATAAAGGTGGACAAGATACAATCCCTGTCTTTAAGTGGTTGCATTCTAATGGAAAAGATATTTAAAAAAAAAAAAAACTAGCTTATATTAATCCTGTGGCCAGGTAAAATCCTAGATCTTCCATTGCCTCTATAACCTGTGAGCTCAAAAATAGAAACATGAGGCTACTAGTTTTATGTGGGAGTTTGTAGAGAGGACCAGAGGAATTCAGACTTTGCTGACAAGAGCTACACCTTAAACCCTATACTTGGTTAAAAGAAACAACAAACAGACCCGTGGAACAAATGTAAGTCTGGAACCTATATTGTTCCCTTTCCTTTTCTTTTTTCAAAGGTAGAAATGGTGGTTTTGACATTAACTGTGTTATAACGAAGGTAAAGGCCACATAACGATCAATTGCTTCCTGTGAGTTTATTCTAAGAGGTCATTTTAGGTTATGTTATTTCCTGAAGCCTAACTGCAAAGGGAACCAAAAAATAAGAAGTAGTTTTCAGAATTTAAATGTCTTTATATGCCATCATCGAATCTTGTTCCTCAATGTCCTATGTTATCTACCTACTCTGCCCCCCCATTTCTCCAAGTAAAAGTAGGCCTCTTTCAGTTCAAATAAATGATATTTCCCTTTCAGCTGCTGAGGAAATCTGGCAACTCTCCTTAGAAGCCTTTTCATGATATTATCGTAGGTCCCAGATGCTTCAGGTGTTCTAGAACACTGCACTTAGAACCAAGAGCTCCTTTAAAGGACACATAAATTTTTATGGACCATATAGGTTTAGTATTTTTTTTGGCACTGTAGTGTATTTTCTTCCATCCAAACATCTCCCATCCCTGCACATAGGCTCTACGCAAATTAGATGAATTATCAGAATAAATTTACCAAGGTTAGGAAGTCAGAGACTTATGTGGATGAGAACAGCAGGTTTTATCAAAACAACATAAGAGATCATCAAAGAGAGTGTCAATTTTGACAATATAAGAGATCTGACTGTCCAGTAGATACTTGACCTAAAAGATCTGAAGAGCCCTCATACTTCATGTACAGTGACATTTTTTGGAATCAAATAACTAAAAAAAAAAAAAAAAAAAAAATCCAATAAAAACTAAGAAAAGCTCTGGGCTCTGGTAGAAAGAAGCAAACAGATTCTAAGGCCCAAGAGATTATGTCTGAGGCTGGGACAGGTGGTTGCAGTGAATAGTCAAAAGTGGGGATGGGAGGGGTGCCTGTGTGGTTCAGTCGGTTAAGCTCCGACTTCAGCTCAGGTGATGATCTCGTGGTTCATGGGTTTGAGCCCCACGTCGGGCTCTGTGCTGACGGCTCAGAACCTGGAGCCTGTTTCGGCTTCTGTGTCCCCCTCTCTCTCTCTGTTCCTCCCCCGCTCATGCTTACTCTCTCTCTCTCTCTCTCTCTCTCTCTCTC